>NC_056750.1:580091443-580391443 GCF_019279795.1 Protopterus annectens
CGTGAATAGGCCTAAGCAACTGAAGTCATAATGAGATGTAAATGAGCAATATTGTAAAATGGCTTACGCCAATAAAGAGTTCTTTTGCCTGTTTGCAATTGTGAAATTGTTCTGCTTTTTCATGCCATCCACAGATAAGTTATATAAAGAAGAGTTACTTCTATGCTGTCCACTTTGCAATCAGCGATGATGTTGTCACTTGCTGTTAGTCTTGTTATTTCTCATTGTGAGCTGCTCGTCTTAGCTGAGCCAAAAACACTGGAGCCAGAGGGCACTCACCAGCCAAGAAGGTGGACATAGAAACAAAGAATAACCCATTAGAATTTTGACAATCAGGGGATACTAGATAGGTTTAGAATGGACAGGGATATTATAAGAATCTTAACAAGCATGCATGATCCCAGCAGGGGTACTGGAAGAATGCATTTAGGATGCCCAGTGGTCATCTTGTTCGTAAGCGAAAAATTCATATTTTTCTTTTTTTAAATTGTATTTAAGTAGTTATTCAATCTAAAACGTTTTGCAAAACACAAAATTACATTTTTGGGTTCCACCCACCCACCCATCCTTTTTTCTCTCTCTCTCTCTTTTTTTTTTTTGTCTTTCAGGTGATAGTTATCCACTGGAGGCATGGTGTGTGACACAAGTCAGACAACCAAGTGGAGCTGCAGAAGAGACCTACAAGACAGCCCAGTCCCAGGCATGTATTGTCATTGAGGGGTGGGAGGGTGGCCTAATGGTTAAGGTGTTTGCCTTACAAACACAAGGTGCAGGGTTTGAGTCTCACAGGGGAGGCTAGGCTAGGCTTAAAATGGCTCACAAGGGCAGTTAGCCTAGTACTAATCTATGAACCTATTTGAGGGTCTTTGGCCTCCACAAGAGTTGTGTATTAGGTGCTTGGATGGATCTGAGGATGCCGTTCAGTATAACCCAGCTACTGATTGCAGGATGTTTATTGCATGTTGCATTCTGCACAACTCAATCATGCAATGGACTAGTGGTGAAGGAACCAATGCTGTCACTACATCTCCCAGTTCCAATTCCACTATGACTAATGATGACCTGGTGGCAGCAGTAGCAAGGGATACTATAAAGCAGAATCTTGCATGGCATAAGGCTATGCAGATAAAGCATTGGCATCTAGACCAGAAGTGTAGACCATGACATTCACATTAGGGTTTTCTTTCTTGCAAAATCTCAGAGCATAACTGATGCATGCAGTGATATCTGTGGGCTGTGTTGAGTGGTGCATGATCGACTGTCACTCTTCCTCTGAGATTCCTTCTCATCTTCAAATAGATATATTTTTTTTTTATTTCAGAACACGTACTCCTATTATTGTTTTCAAAAGTCATGACTGGGTGCTCACTGACTCCTGTGCAGTGGTGGCCTAAGGCATCATATAAATAATAATCACATTTTAACCGTGATCTCTGTCTAGCATACAAGGTGATCTCGGATGCTGCCTTTTTGGTAATCTCCAAACTCTGGACCCCACCCAGTTCGGGTTTCTAAAATGCAGAGCATGTCTCCTAAACCTGATAGACGTCTTTGAAGCAGTCACCAAAGCCGTAGATGAGGGTAAGGTGGTTCACACAGCCAATCTAGATCTCGCCAAGGCTTTTGACACCATCACCCACTCTGGAATTATAGATAAATTCACTAAACTAGGTATAATGTCACAAGATGGGTTGCCAACTGGCTTACTGACAGAACCCACACTGTAAAAGTAGCAGACTCCAAGTCCGACTTCAGACCAGTGACAAGTCAAGTACCACAGGGTTCAGTCCTGGGTCCTCTCCTGTTTGGTATCTACTTCTCTGAAGTACAGACTAACACAGAAGTTCTTTGGCTAACTAAGTTCGCAGATGACTGCAAACTAGGAGCCATAATCAAAACTCCTAACGATGTGAACATCCTACAAAAGGGCCTCACTGAGACAGATGCCTGGTGTCAAAGCCATGGCTTCAAGTTCAATGCCAAAAAGTGCATTGTCACCCCCTTTGGTAAAAACTCTGTACCCATGAACTACCACATAGGCGATAGTCTACTTAACACTGAAAGTGTGATAAGAGACCTTGGGACACAGGTGGACAGTAATTTCTCCTTTGATAATCACATCACCACAGTAGTCAGGAAATCCTTCTACATGGCACACCTCATCACAAAAGGTTTCTCATCCAGGAAAAAAGAGGTCATTGTTCCCCTCTACTCGTCACTCAGACCCATTATAGAGTACAATGCCCCTTTTGGTATGTGTCTCACAAGACATCTTACAACTGGAAAGGCCGCAGATATACCTCTCAAAGAAGGTTACTGGCCTCAAACAGATGCCATATGCAGACTGTCTCAAAAGACTCCAGCTTTACACCATCGCATATCGCCTACTCAGAGGCTATCTTTGCCTAACATACAAAGCTATGTCAAACCCAGAGCTGTTGGACATGCTCCACTTAAAGAAATCCCAATCCCTCTGTGCTACACACTCTAGGGACCAAAACCTTGTCACCACAATAGACAGAACATGCTGGAGGGATAGATTCTTGTCCCATACTCTAGAACAAACTACCTATCTATATTAAACAAAGCTCTTCATTAGCACTCTTCAAGAAAAATCTTGATTATTGGATGGGAGATAGGAAATTCACCCTGGGGATCACTTCTGCGGCTCTGCTCGACAGAGGCACAGGAAAATAATTTTCTTGGGTGGCGAAAGACAGGGTACCTTTTTGGCTAGGCTTATATAGGCCCTAGGGCCAATAGCCTAGTACCTACCTATGAACCTATGGGAATGGTGCATATCTGCAAGTCAAGCTCCACCCGAGTGACCCACACACGCAGCCTCAGTCTGGTCTGTTACATCAATCGGACTTGCTGGTGGGACAGATTTGTATCCCAGAGACTCCCCCATCTATAGAATAGACTCCCTCTCCACGTCAAGCAGAGTACCTCTTTACCCCCTTTTAAGACAAATCTGGATAACTGGATGGGAAATAGAAAATACATCCCTGGGATTCCGGGTCTATATCATAAAGATGAAATGTCAAAAGAGTGAACACTCCTACATCTTATTTTTATTTATTTATTTATTTAACATTTATTTTACCAGGATAAGTCCAACTGGACATCATGTGTCCTTTTTCAGTGGAGTCCTGGGCAGAAAAGCTCCAAAGAAATAAGTGTACATACATGCTTTAGATAACAATAAAACTGGCGTAGAAGATAAGAGAAACAATGAAGGTCTAAAAACAATTATGTAAAACAATAAGATACTCAGTAGTACCATTATTTACAATATATACAAAAAGTACATTTCAGGTGAGAGTATAGTGTATGCATTAAAGGCTTCAACGGGTCACTTACATATGGAAAAGTGGGTCTTCAAGGGGGGTCTTTGCAGTTGCAGAGAGGGTTAGTATTGAGGTGTAATTTTAGAAGGCCTTTGAAGGTGCCTGTGTGACTTTGTAGCCTGAGTTCAGATGGGAGGGTGTTCCATGCTTTGGCAACATCATGGGAGAATAAGGCCTCCCCAGAACTGTTACTGCATGGATTAACTTCAGTCAGGTCTTTGATACATGAACGTAGCTCCCTTTTAGGGTTGTGAAAGTTTAGCATGTCGGCAAGGGCAGGGCACTTCCCTGGATGGAAGAGAATTTGATGGGCTATGATCAGTTGGTGGTAGCGCAGGAGGTTTGGAAATTCTAACTTCAGGCAGAATGCAATTAAAATAAATATTTCAATGTCAAAATAGATAAGATAGTAAATGCATACAGTAGTAGGGTTTCTTATACTATTGATATTCTATTCATTTACAGTTAAATAACTAACTTGTACAACATATAAAACAGATGTCGTTGCCCTTCGGTTTATTTCTTACTTGTGCGGGCACGAATCCTGTTTGTTGTTTTATACAGCATATAAGAAGTGCAGCACACCTAGGGTACGCTTCCACCAGAAATTAGCGTCACTGCTGTCCACTAACTGATGGCAGTTGTGAAAAATCTATCAGACTGGCCCGCTTGGGTCACCAGAGAAAAAACAGTCTCTGGGGACAAAAGAGTCCTTATGACCAGTGTTAGAATTTAGCAAAGTCCCTTCCCAGTCCGTCGTTCGTAAAACTGCTAAATCTACCAAACTAGCATTCTCTTAAAGCAAACACACTTCTCCACTTCCTGGCCTCTTCCTGCTCTGTTATGTAGATTCACATCATCTGCTGCTCTCTCTGTCTCTGTTGCTCCACAAGCATGTGCATATAAAATCGGCATGACTGTGGCTCTGGCAGCACCAACAGAACAGCGGCAGCATAACTCAAGTTATATCTTCACCTTATGCACTTTCTTTTTTTTCTCCTTATTCTTCTCTTTTTCCCTACAAGATTTCTTACCTCAGGAGATCGCGATTTATGTATTCCACAATGAAGTACCACAAATAATCAAAGCTGCAAAACCTCTTAACGGCCACAACAGCGTTTTTTTTCATTGGGCCAAGAAAAAAAAAAAAAAGAAACACGAGTTAAATGTAGCTTACTCACATATTAAAGCTGAATGTAATGAAATGTTTATGGAAGCAAGAATTAGTATAGACATGTTTAATTATTTGACTATGCCAATGCCTCAAATCCCCATTTTGTTTGGCATACCGAAAATTCATAAAAATATAGAAGATCCACCTATGAGACCTTTGGTTATTGCTAGAAATAGCATTATATATGCAGGAGCTAAGGTCCTGGATAGCCTGTTAAAGAAACATGTTAAACAAGAAGGACAAATCTGTAAAGATTCATGGACGTTTTTAAGTAATGTCAGTAAGGTGGAATTTAGGAGAGAATACAATTTCCTAAAAGTAGACATTAGGGACTTGTATTCATCAATTCCTCACCTTGAAGGGATAGAATAGGTGAGCCAGATACTTAGAGAAAGGGGTGCACCAAGAGAAGAAATCAGTTTAGTCAAAGAATTGCTAGTCATTGTTTTATCGAACAACTTTATAACACTTAACAACAAATTATTTCTCCTAAAAATAGGGGTAGCGATGGGCTCCCCTTGTGGAGCAAGTTTAGCAAACCTTGTAATGGCTCACTGGGAACACAAATTTATTTGCAGAATTTGAATTAGAGTGCATTAAAATGACTGATATGGTCATTAAAAGAGGATATCCTAAAACTTTAGTGGAGAACTTGGTTACAGAGGTACGAGAAAAGAGGAAAAGTGGTGTGTTTAAACCAATTTTATTTAAGCACACTTGTATTAATAATATGGTGTACAACACCACCACCATAGGGCAGGTTAAGGATACTTATGTTCTACACAACTTAACAATAACTTATGGTCTGGAATCAAAACAAATAAGGAATATAATTTTGAAAAATTGGGAAATATGAAGGAATGATGGGTTTATAAGACAGAAAGTACAGGCTACACCACAGATCACTTACAAAAGAGTAACTTGAAGGAACTCTTGGAAAGGGATGGAGAAAAATTTCTTAGTAGACAAGGGATATATAGATATGGGATGTGTAGTTACTGTAAACACATGACAACAGGTAGGAAATTTACAGTGAAAGATAAAGAATATACAACCAAACACAGATTAAATTATCAGTCAAAATCGATAGTATACCTAGCCCAGTGTCAACAATGTCCAGCCTTTTATATAGGGAAAATGGAGAGAAAATTAAAAGAATGTGTTTACGAACAGATCTATAGCATAAATAGAAGTAAACAGGAGAATGTCTTAGCAAGGCATATTATAGAGAATCCGCTCATAAATTTAGTTTTAGAGATATAGACTAAACTAAAAGTAGTTGTAGAGGGGGTCCAGAAACACTAAATTTAGAAAGATTGGAACTTGTTTGGCAGCTAGGGACAAGTGCTTGCAACTTCCCAGGTTTGAATGAAGTGGCTTCAATATTGTGTATATTAAAGTTAAAAAGCCTGTTGAGATAGAGTTTTATGTGAAACAAATTTTATTTACTTGGAAAACTGTCGATAATTAATAGCATTTTAGAATGTGATTTTATAAGGAAGGATTTTTATAGGGAAGTGAAATGGTTACTTTGTAATTGATTAATGATGTTAAATGACTGGTTAGGGCTGATATAAGAAAATAAGAGTGGATTGTTAGGTATCTGAAGAAATCTCCCTATTTAGGGAGATGAAAAGCACTTTATAAAAACTTGCTTTTTCATTCCTCGTGATGTTGTCTGTGTCCTGCAGCAAGTTTTGTATTTTCCGTGTTTTGAGATTTTACCAGTTTGTGAAAAAAAAAAATAAAATAAATCTAAACACAAAATAAAGTGGGGGGCTTCTCCCTTCACACCCCTTACTTAAATATACTAACTCCGATATCACACTACAGTGGTGGAAATGGCAAAGCCTCAACAATGGCCCAGCAATTTTTTTCCCAGGCAAAAAAATCGCTGTTGTGTCCATTTGAGGTTTTGACATTTCGTCTTTATAATATAGACCCGGGATTCCAACCGTGTCCCTGCTGGACAGGGGCATCAGGTGCTCATTTGTCTATGCATGGGCTTAACTCTTGGCCAGGCCTATAAGGGCCTCGGGGCCAATAGCCTAGTAACTTCCTATGATCCTATGAAATTCTAGTGAGATGGTTTACCTAAGTATGCAGATGCTGAATGTCCTTCAGTGGTTCGAATAATAAAAAGTATTAATTCATGTTTCATACCTTGCATTTGAAAGGAAAAGTATCATATTATTTTTATTGTTTTCTCAGTTTGAAGTACGTTGCCTGTTGAGGTGCTGCACATCAGACTACTTTATTTAGTTGCACACAATAATTTTATAGCTTCAGATACAAAATCTATCATTTGTCCAGTGGCTAAGGTGAACTGGCAGCATACTTATTTTGATCTGTAATTTTCTTATTAGTTTTTCCCCTGAAAACTTGTGTATTACTGCTTTGAAGTTGTAGGTAATCATAAACACATTCAGAACAGTGAAGCAATCACTTTTTAACAGGCTCATACTCTCCCTTTCCCTGAATATGAAAGAGCAAAAGACGAAGGTGTAAAAGGATAAGCACACCTCAAGGCTGGTCGGACAATATTACATACATGAACTACTCCATGTCCAACTAAGAATGGGAAAAATCCATTACCATATTCTTTCTTGATATATTTCCCCAACCATGAACCATGAAACCAGAAATCATACCGAAAATTACTAGAATAAGTCAACTTCCAGCCCAATACCATACTCGTGGGTGATTTTAACTATCCCTCCATTAATTGAGAGGCATACACAACTACTAACATGCAGGCCCAAAGATTTCTTGAGTTCATAAATTCAAATGCCCTGAAGCAGATAGTTTGCACTCCATTGGGGATCAAATATCCTAAATATGGCACTCACAAATATAAGACAGTGCTGCACCCCTCCACCTAGTGTGATGCCCTCTGTGGTAAGATCAGACCACAAAGCAGTCTTCCTTGAAATAAAGGTAAAAATAGCCCCACCACCTAACCCCAAAAACTTTAAGAACTTCTCTAAGTTATACTGCCCCCATTAAGGGATGACATATCTAGGTTCCAAGCTCCCCCAAATCCAGACAACATGGAAAACTATGCAGAGGTGTACACAAAAGCCCTGTACAACCATATAAACAACTGCACAGAAATGACAGCAACAGACCAAAATAAGCCCAGGTGAAATCACACAAACAAGCCACCCTGGTTGTCCCTTGGTATTAATAGGTTGTACAACAAAATGAAAGACAATTCTGTCCAGAAGTAAGAAGGAATGTGCAGAACAGAGCAAAAAGTCACTCATTATTCTAAACAAGTGAATCAGGGAACTAATCAAGTCTCTGAAACCAGACATTGAGGTAAAAATAGCCGCTAAATAAGACATTTCTTTAGTTATGTCTGCCATCTTAAGAGCAATGCCCAACAATGTGCAGAATTAGTTGTAGATGGTATCACATATACTCAGCTAGAAGATATAGCAGATTTGCTAGCTGACAAATTTGTCTCAAATTTCACCTCCCTATCAACCCCAGTTCTCCACCAAGAAATACAGTATACCACTCCACCTCCAATTATCTCCAAAGAACAGGTTGCCACTGCACTCTTTAAAGCTAAAAACACTGCTTCAGTGAGGCCTGATGATATGCCAGGCTGCTCCTTAAACAGCTTAAATCAGGACATATCAGGCCCTTTGGATCTCTACTTAAAACCCACCCTCAGGACTGGTTTTGTCCATGCAGAGTGGAGGACAACTGCCAGCCCTACAGACACAAAAATTTGACTAGTCTTACATGTAAGCCCATGGAAAGAATAATCATGGACCTGATAAATAACAATATGTTATTGCATTTTTGAAATATTGAAGCACTGGACCTGTCACGATTTGGCTTTGTCAAGGTCAGGTCATGCCTACTAAATCCTGTGAATTTCTTTAAGAAACTCACTAAGGCTATAGATGAGGGTAAAGCAGTACATACCACCTACCTCGACCTGGCCAAGGCATTTGACACAATTCCCCACTCAGATATTACAAATAATCTCACAAAACTGGGCATAAATCCCTACATCACCAGATGAATAGTCAACTGGGTCATGGACAGAACATGTGGTTAAAGTGGTTGAGTCCAGATCCAGCAAGAAGCCAGTTACTAGTGGTGTGCCACAGGGTTCAGTGCTGGGACCACTCCTGTTCAGAATACACTTCTCTGAAGTCAAGGCTGATGTGGAAGTCTTCTGGATGACAAAGTCTGCAAATGACTTCAAGCCGGGGGCAATCACTGAATCCCCTAATTATTTAAATATCCTTCATGAGGGTCTAGATCAGATAAATGACTGGTGGCAGAAACATGGCCTAAAACTAAATACAAAAAAAATGCATTAACATACCCTTTGGGAGTCAAATTCTCCTGCAAATTACATCATCAATAGCAAATTCCCAACAGTATACTCAGGGTTGAGAGATCTAGGTCCACAGATAGATGGTAGCCTGAACTGTGGCAGTCATGTATCCACAGTGGTGAGGAAGTCCTTCTTTGTAGCACAACTTATAAGCAAAGGTATGGAATCCAGTCCCAAGAAAATTATAGTCCAGCTGTACTTAGCCCCCATTAGGCCAATAACTGAGCACAATGTGCAATTTGGCATGTACTTGACTAGGCACTTAAAGTAGTTGGAGTGACCTCAGAGGTTTCTCACAAAGAAATTACAGGGTGTAAACAACATGTCCTATGTGGATAATTTAAAAATCCTATCCCTTTACTCTGTCTCCTACCAGCTATTAAGGGGTGACCTATGCCTGACCTAGAAGACATTCACAAATCCAGCTCTGATCCACAAGGCAAACACAGCATGAGGGTCACCCAATCTAGAAATCTAAACTTGGTCAGCAACTCAGACGAAACATCCTGGTGATAGAGATATGTGTCTCAGAGATTGCCCCTTGTTTGGAACAGGCTTCCTATCACATTAACCAGAGCCCTTCCCTGGCCCTCTTCAAATGCAATTCGGCTCAATGGATGAGAAATTGCAAATTCACTCCTGGGTAGTGCCTATGTCCCTTACGGACAGGGGCAACCTGTAAGATACTCAGTGCATAGGCACAAATCCATGCCATCATCTTCACCTTAGGGACCATATACTGGGTAATATCAGGTTATATTGGCTAGGTTTGTAAGGGCTGTTAAGCCATTAGCCTAGTGATCTCCTATAAACTTATGAACCCTAGCCATAATACCGTCATGTATTCATAGAAATCTATGAACCCTAGCCATACCACTGTCAAGTATTCATATAAACCTATGAACCCAAGCCATACCACTGTCAAGTATTCATATAAACCTATGAAGGTTTACTATTACTTATATGAATGGCATCTGAAAGTCGAATCCATGGTTTCCAAGGGGCATTTAATCAAACAAAAACAGGTTGAGCACACATGATCAAGATGTATGGTGCGCTCGACCATTTGACAAGTGATGTAGTGACATAAGATGTCGCATAGGGAAAGTCATGGCAATGTCAATTTAGTCAAAGAAATAAACAAGGGAGCACTATATGGCTGGATTGTACTGACAGCACATAGACAACATGAAGCAGGAGGATTATTAGAGTTACTGGAATGAAGAACAGTATACCAAGGTAAGTTTTATGCAGTGGAATGAGAATTAATGTAAATTTGGTATCGTTGCTAATATTAATAGGGTTATATTAAATTTTTCCCATTAGGAATACTGTGAGGAATGAAGACATTGGATTTGTCCCTGGAGTAATCGGGAGCATATATGACACTGTCCTAAGTCAGAAAGGAAAGAAAATGTTATGTGTGGATGGCTATCAATATAGTCATGAGAAAAACATCCATAACAGAAAGTACTGGTGCTGTAGTAGAAAGCTAAAGTGCAAAGGGAGGTGTGTGACAGACCTCGTAGGCGATGGATATCGGTTAGAAAAGAGTACATACCATAAAAACTGAACTTTATAAACTGAGGGGTAGTATAAAGAGAAGGGCAGAGTATTCTATAGAGGGTCCCTGTAAAACAGTGTCAGAAATATTAGCTGAGACACCTAGTACTGTTGTAAATGCTTTACTGAACACATCCGCTCTTAAACAGTCAGTGAACAGAGTGAGGAAACGTAAACATAAAACAATGTATACTGACATGCAGACCTTGCGTGACCTAACTTCAGAACATTTACCCATTAGAAATGGCCAGTGTATTGTTGAACATACTGGAGACTCGTGCACAACTGACATATGTGTGATTATTACTACAGAAAACAGTTTTCAGGTGTTGTGCACTTCGGAGTACATTTTAGTGGATGGCACATTTCCTACTAGTGCTACCGAGTATAAACAAGTGTATACCATACATTGCAGATTGGAAGGGTCAGGTGTGGTTGAAATTATTTTGGTTGTATACAGTATCTTACCATCTAAGTCTGAAGAGTGTTACAGTACATTTTGGAAATGCATATTCATGTTATATAGTAGGTTTGATCTTGTGTTAAGTCCTAGGATGGTGCTCAGTGATTTCGAGAAAGGGCGGTAAATGCTATTCAAGCCCATTTCCCCACTAGCATTGCTAAGGGAGGCTGGTTACATCTATGCCAGATAATCTGGAGACAAATTCAAAAGTTGCATTTGGCAGTGGAGTTAGGCAGTAACATGGCTTTTCCCTGTTATGTAATATATATATATATATATATATATATATATATATATATATATATATATATATATATATATATATATATAAAATGTGTAATCATATCCTTGCATTGGTGTTTGTGTGCCCATAGCCTGTTGCTAATAAATTAAATTATATTGAAGCTGATATGCCTGACTATGGTAAGCCATTATGCAAATTCTTTAGGGAAAATTATGTTTTGGGTAGACCTCGGAGATATGGCATGAGATGTTCTACATCGGAATGACTACCCCCACTTTTTGATGTTAACTTCTGGAACCAGTGGGACACCTGTAGACTAGGTTATCCCAGGAGCCAGAATACGGTGGAGGGGTGGCATAGGCATTTGCAAAGTCTGTTGAGAAAACCACGACTGTATATGTTAGATGTTCTCTATGTGATTCAATTAGAGCAAAACAGAGTGGAAGACATTAAAAATAGGATGCTGGCATGTGTACCATCGTCTCCGAAGAGGAGACATCTAGTGGATAAGGAGATGATGTTTAACAGATTACTGTCCAGGAGGGAAGAACTTAACTATCTGACGTGTCCTTCAATTAGCTGCACAGCACTGCTCTTTTTAATTTGTATGCAATGTGTCATGGTGGTCTGCAGAATACATTGTTGAATATGTCTGCAGTGTGGAGGTGTTCTGGGTATTACACAAAACATTTGTGGAACCAAGATGTGTAGGATGGTTATGGTTACAACAGCACAGTGTATGCACAGCATGGTAGGTTTTGTAAATAAGGAAAGATATGAAACAGTATTAGTTTCTGAAGACATTCCTTGACAACATCTCCTTTCGGATGATACTGGGATTAACTACCTGCTTAAACGTTCATGTTTCTGCAAAGAACTCTATGTTGCAATTGTAGTGTGGGTAGCATAAGTCAATTCTGTAATATATCATGGACAAATATTTGCAACTATGCTTTCTCTATGGCTGATCTTTCACAAAAAATCCACAGGACGGGAATGTCAAAAATGTTGAATCTACTGTTTTGGATATTCCATTTTCAACATTCTGACTTTTCAATATTAGCAAATTCAACTTTCTTGGCCAACATTATAAATAATCGACATAAGCATTTTCAATCATACCATAGTAAACCCCTGTGAACCCTAGCCATACCAATCTCAAGTATTCATATAAACCTATGAACCCTAGCCATAACACTGTCAAGGATTCATAATGCTACCATTTTTTATTCTTTAGTGACACTTGGAAATCTCTAAGTAATGACAAATGTATGTACAGCCAACAACACATCTTCCCACTTCAGTACTTCACAATTACAACACTGCATTTCAGTAGTATGTATGTACAATCACTAAATGATACCAAAGTAAAAGATTTTTTCAGTGATCACTAATCATTTCAACTGCTGCTATAATGATTTTCCACTTACAAATGACAGCTTTACACTATTCAGTAAATTATTGTAATATGGTCATTGCATCAGTAAAATAAACATTTCTTGTACTGCACTCACTAATTTTACATAATTTTGAAGAGTTTCATATTAATTTGCAATATTTCTATTATTTTTTCTTATATTACAAAGTGTGCAGTTTCCTAAGCCATTTGCAGCCTTACTCATTGTACTTACTTACTTACTTACTAGTAATGTCAATCAATATAGCAATCAAACTATTTCTCATAAATTCAGGTCCAATTTCTTGTTTTTTTATACAAATTAAGCTGTTTTTATTTCATCATCATCCCCCTTTTTTCCATTTTTCTACATGGGGTCGGGGTATTGTGTTAACTGTCACCAACTGTCTCGATTCAGTGCCACATTCCTACCTTCTTCAACACTCCTGCCTGACTGTCACATATCTTCTTTCACACAATCCATCCACCTCTTTGCTGGATGTCCTCGCTTCATCTTACCTTCTTCCTGTCTGTCTCAAATCTTCCTCACCATATGGCTCTAGGTGATTCGGTCATGTTTTTCATTTATCTCTATGAATCTCAGTAATAAGCAAATACGTACAGCCACTCATGCATGTATATCACTCCTGCCTACTCATGAACACTGCCTCAGGTTCACATTAATGCACTGGGGATAATGGTGGAGTTTGCAGCAGTCCTCAACTATCTCTAGCATGCCACAGGAATGCATGCATAGCCTCAGGTATGCTCAAAGCACAATATGTGTAGAAAAAGCAAATGGAGTCATATGCATGAGAGTTTGCACAACCACAAGGTATAATCCCTGCCTCTCTAACTTAATCTCTCACAGCTTATCATCTTCAAGAACTCAGCATTTAATAACTCTTGATACTCACACACACATGAATATTTATTTCTGTAAAAAGACCGCTCAAGAAAAAATAACAACAACACTACTGAGGCATGCATAAATGACATCCAGGTATAATACTGCAAGAAAGGTAGCTAAGGCTATGCACAACAGCAGTACCAAATGTAGGAAATATGAGTGTACTCCTTTTAAAAAAATCATGTATATGACAAAGCATTTTTGCTTAAACCAAACCTGGCAATAACAGCAGCTGGTATAATGCCTCTGCTGGTTAACTGGGTTTGGTTAAGGTAATGTTGCACCCCAGGAGGAGTGGTTTTAAACACCTGTGAATCACAGACCTGCTCATGCTTTCCTCTTTCTCATTTTGGCACTTTGCATGATTGCAGCACCTTTGAAGCCATAAGGCCACATTTCGACCTGGTCATATAAGGACTCAAAAATTATTGTCTACTTTCTCAGCGAGTCATACCTGAATAAGATTCAGGCATACACAAGAGGTTCTGAATGGAAAAAGATAAACATCTGGCAGGAGATGATTGAGCACTTGTCATCCTTGGCAGAAATCACCCACTCCAGTTTACAGCACCGCCAAAGAAGTGTAGGCCTCATCTGGCTGAGAGAGTTGACCAGGTAGTGGTAAGAAGGCCAGAGTTCTATAATAAGTAAAATCTTTTTTACTCACGTTTTGTTATATTATTGATAAAAATAAACTTTATGAAGGTTAAAACCTAAAAATATTTGATAGAAAAAATGTGTAACTGCAAATATGTACCTATAATGTTATTATAATAAGACTAAACAAAGCATAAACATATCCCTACAGATAACTGCATCTGTATACAAATATATGAAATGTTTATTTAACAATTGTCTGTACAAATAATAAGCTGCATATAAATGTCTGTAAATCACACATATCTGCATTAATACACTTAAAACTATTTTTGTGCATAAACATATGTATTTATACAGAAACCAAAAAGAAAGTCATTGTCAAAGAATTTCAATTAGTATTACTTTTCTTTAGCTAATAGTTAAATTTCCTACATACATTTCTGTGAAGAAAGTATTTTATTTTTGTAGGCCGGAAAAATATTAATACAGTAATTATATAACACACCCATTTCTTCCACAATATTAACTGTACATAGAAGATGGCTTAACTCAGTCAGGCACCACAGTGTCAAGTGAATGACCAGCACATACTTTAGTTAGTGATGACCAGCTGTATTACTTTTGCATACTTTTTTAAACTATCCCATTACATGCCTAGAATTATTAGGCAAAAAATATCAAAGCTTCCTTGAATTGTTACAATTCTCAATGTCTGTACACCTTCTGCCTGAACACAATTCACAGACTGTTACATGCATGTATTCTGTCTTTAACTGATTTTATAAGATGTAAGTATTTATAAAGGGTGTTTTCAGTACAAAATTGCAAACAGATGCATGTCAGGCACAACTATGAAGATTTATGTTAGTATAAAAAACTGCAAAATGCAAGCCACACCAAAACCTGATAGGAATGCATTCTTTCTTCATAAGTACACACAAACACTTCCCATATCATTCTTCCTGTGTACACATAAGCACTTCCCAAATCTTTAGTCCCATGTATACATAAACACTTCCCACTCATTCTTTTACTTCAATAAAGATTTATAATAAAAAAAACAAAAAAACAGAGTTTTAATATAAAAAACTCGAATGCTGTGCAACATGGATGTGTGATTTTTTTTCTCCTTTTTCTCTCCCCCTCCATTTTTTCTCTATTTCTTATTTTAATTATGCACTCATTTGCCTTCTTTATTTTATTTTTCTCACTCCCATTTATGTTCAGTTTTTTACAGATCCAAATTCTGCAGGATTAGCTCAGGTATGTACCTCCTAGGTTAGGATGAGTTCTCCCTCTGCCCATCCAGAGGTGTCCTCACCGTGTCAGGCTGGTGGTACTGGTCCTGCCTGCACCCTGGCATATGGCAGCCTGACAAGCCATACTGAACAGGAGCTTTAGGGCTTGGTTTAGGACATGCTGGAGGAACACTCTGGACAGATGGATTCAGTTGAGGCCTCTCTTCAGCAGGTTCAAGACATGCTGACCCTGTTGGTGTTGACCATCGCACCACCACAGGCCCCTACTAACTCAAAATAAAGGTCCTCCACTGCACCACCATCTGGCAGTGAAAATGTTTGAAGTTTTGTAGACGTGGGGGCTTGCACTAGTTACTCCTTTCCTTAGCCTTTCCCCTACACCCTTTAACTTATTTACCACACATAATACCCTCTTAATAAATCTTGAAAAAATAGGGGTCGATCTACATTAAAAGCAAAGTGCCCCTCCCTCCTCACTTCCTTCAACACAACCTTCCTAATGTGTCCCTGCTGTGTCTCCATTTTTCTTGTTTCTCCCTTTTTCCATTCTTTAAAGTAAACACCAGGGTATCCCCATGGGGATACCACTGTATAAAATATTTTAAACCCATTTATTGTTTTAAAATATTAGTAATAAAACTGCATTGTCCATCACTTGCCTTAAGTCTTTCAAGAGTGACTGCTCATAGCCACGTGTGTCTGCAATATGCAATTACATGCAAAGCAATACACATCCTATGGCTTTCAAGTAAGAATTCATACGTACTTAATGCTTAACATTTAGTAGTTTGCACTTCTGCCATAAGTAGGCATGTCTTTCAAAACATATTTGCTTTCCTTATTCAGTGCAAATAATCTGCACTTATCTTATTTGCATATACACATAGCAGCACTCTACACAGGTATCTGCTATGTAGCTGTAATGTCCAGGGCTATGAATACCACCCACAGATTTTATTGCTAATACATCTGTAAACATTTTTCTTAATAGTATCTCTTCTTCGCCACCAAAAAATTCTTGTAAATAGATTTATGGAAATAAATACTTATTGTGAATGCTATAATTTTTCATAGGTTCATAGATTAGTACTAGGCTAACTGCACTTGTGAGCCATTTTAAGCCTAGCCAAGTATCCCAAGGGAGAATCAACCCCTGCACCTTGTGTCTTTAAGGCAAACACCTTAACCATTATGTCAACCTCCCACCCATGAACATGCAGCAACCCCGAAGTTGATTCTCTTAGTTAATGGGTGCAAGCCGTGAGGCCTATAAAGAGTTTTAAATCTAGTTTAGGTTATTTATTTTATTTATAAATAAACAGCTCAAATTACCTTTTTCAAATACAGGTGGAATTCAAAGCCATGTCACTTGTTGCCACATCAGAGAACTTGAATTACGTTATTCATTTTCATTTAACTTGTGAAATTGAAGCTTTGTGATTGCAGTTCATGGTATGCATTTTTAATTTTAAAATCAAAAAGGGCATCAGCCTGTAAATATGAGTGAGAAAACCTGATACTTATGTTTCCTAAAATACATTAGTAGATTGGATTAGAGATCCAAGAAGCTTCATTAATGAGTGAAAGTGTTAGATTGCCTTGAGATTTAATCATTTCCTGATAAAACTTTTTCAAATACTGAGCTTTCTCATATTACTTTTTATTTTCCTTGCATTCTTTTTCAGATCTGCTTTTATGAGTCAGAGGTAAAGCAGGGATTTAAAGTATATTGGAAATGATATAAGTCTGTTGCCTGGTTAAACTTACTGGCTACTGCACAACGTAAACTGTCCAGTAATCTTTTTCATTTCTGTCTTTCCAGTCTTCATTATTCCTCATTAAACATGGCTTATTTTAAACCTTGCTTAGTTTTATATATATCACACTGTAATAAGAAATGTTAGTGAGATGCTGAATATTGTTATTGCTGCCTGTGGGTTTGATAGTAATATTAATGAGCATATATTTTCTTTATTTATTTCCTTGTGTGTTACACAGGTCACTACTCTTTTTACAGCAGTGCTACAAGGTAGAGGCTTAATATCTGCTGTTGTATTGTTATAAAAATGAATAGATTATTATTAATAATACTTGTAGTAGTACAATGTTGCCTCTTATCTCAGAATGATGGGGAATTAATCTGATCAACCTTATAGAACCAGAGGAAATGTACCTTAATTGATCTGCTGGTAATCTGTGAAAGATGTGGAATAAAACTAGCACAATGAATGAAGCTAGAAACAGTGTGAAGTTCCTTTATTGGCTAATTAATATAACTATGGTTGTTATACATAACTTCTCTAACTTTAAACAGAGCTAATCTAGCAAGTGTAGCAGTATACTGCAGGGTTTACAAAGAAAGCCTTTCTCGATGGTGCAGGGTTAGATTCCTGAATGCATCCCAGACAGCTGGTGTTGGACTACCGGCCCCAGTACAAGAGGAGCCAAGAAGGGAGGGGGAGGATTGAAGAGATGTGCCATGGGGGGAGGAAAGGGATGTGCAAACTTTGGCGCACACTGTGTGTTATCTTCCTCATGGAGACTGGGAAGTTCACCCCTCACTCATGCGTTAGGGTGGGGCAAGGATGCCTTGAGAGGATGCCCCTTGCAGAAATGAGAGGACAACCTATGCTGTCATCCCCTGCAGAACCCCTTCCAGTGCAATCAAAAGAGAAATAAAACTGTGAACCACCCCTAACCTGTCAGACTGATATCTGCTCTCAGCTGACTATCACCCTGGTAATGAGGAAAGAATGGGTTGATTAACTGAAGAGGAGGTGCATGAAGTTTAGACAGTGGGGACAAATGGTACAAAAAAGTAACAAAATGAAGCCATGGGAGTTTATGTTTACAAGGACAGTTTCAAATTGTTAGTGTGACCTTGTATTCAACAAACATGAAATGCACAAAGAGAAATGGAAGTTAAACAACAAAGGTTAGCAGCAAAGCTGAGTGAGCAAGAAAGTGTAAATGAAGAAATAACAGTACTTACGTATTATCGCAACTACATTCGGAGCAGGAGAAGCGGCTAATTTGCAAGTCCTTCTCCTGCCGAATACTTTTGTCAAAGTTGCTTGGGAACTGTGGCACAGACTCCTTTATAAAAGTGAAGTACATATTTACTTCCCTATATAAGACTGCTGCATTGTAAAAAGTATGCATACAAGGTATGATAGTGAAAGTTGTCCGCATGTGGAACAATGAAACTTGCCCCTCATTCATCTGCTACTGTCTGACACATAATTGCACAGCAGCAAAAACTGCAAGGACCTGCTGATGTTGGCCACCAGTAATGTTAAATGCTACATTTTTTTATATAATTGGGAACTGCAGTTCATTTTGAAAAGAGCACTCGTGTGTTTACAATAGGTGTGCACATGTGAGTACCTGTGGTGGTTTGTGTCCCATTGTCCCTCCTTGGTTACCAGCAGCTACTGAAATATTTTAGGGAGACATGCATTCATACTTAGTGCCTGATTTGGGGGAATTATTAAAACAGTAGGGCTAGAAACAAGGTTTCCTTTACTAAAAGCCCTTGCTTACTGCTTAGTCATTCCTGACTGAGTATTACCTTCCATGACAGTTTAACATCGTCGGTAAAGGATGCTACCCAGGGAGAGGCATTTTTCTGTTTTCACTCTTCCAGCCTCACAAGCAATGTCACTGAATAGTAGTTAGGAGTTTACACACCCCTTCTGAGGTTTAACACTAATTGTTTCATGAAAACATTGCAAATTACCCCAGGCTCTTAGTGTGGTTGCGATAATACGTAAATACCGAATATTAGTAGCACATGGATGGTAGGAAGTGATCCTGTAGCTTATGTAAACCAGCAATTCATGAAGCTTTTACAAAATGTGATATATGTGGTGGTCAGTGCCAGAAGACTGAACTCCAAAACTCCAGTGAAACCTAATCAGAAAAAAAATATTTAAAATGTAGCTGTTGAATTGTAAGAATAAAGAAGCAGTTCTACCTGCAACTCTCCTGAATATACAAAGCAGGTAATACAAAACACCTCTAACAAGCTCTGCAGCAAAAAGTACAAAAGGATCTCGCTTTTGAGAGAGAGAGCACTAAAAGAATAGGGCTACAAACCTGCTAACATTTACAGCTATATAATTCATTAAAAAAGCCACTCTTACTGTATGATATAATCCTATGAAGAAGTAAAACATAGCATACGCTAAATTATAGACTGTGCAAAAAAGATCTGGAAACTCTTGATAAATGGAATAGGATTGTTACAAATACTGCCTGAGTATGCTGTGTTATCAGTAGACCAAGGTTGCAATACGAAGAAAGTTTTTCACCTCTTAAAAGCCAACAGCATGTTCTGTCACACCTTCCAGGAAGAGGAAGGTGTCTTTGTAAAAAAAAAAAAAAAAAAAAAAAAAAAAAGAGAGAGAGAGAGACAAGAACAGAATAATGCAGGAGAACATGCATGGCAACATCCGAACAATTCAGAGCAGAAGCTTTTTTATGCTCCAAATAAACTGCATATCAATGTCCACAGATCTTAACTGAAAAAGGACTTCCTTTAGGTCCACTGTAATAGTGTGGCAGTCATGCTAGAAGTACTACACTGAAATACACAGAGGAAATTAACACACCATTACAGTGTTCAGCATATAGAATGTGAGCAATTTTCCTGTATATGTAATTCAGTAAGTATGGATTTATGCTGCTACTTCTGTTATTCTTTCTTGACACTAGAACACCGGAGAAGTCTTCTATTAGAAGGCCTTTACTCATTTGATATATGTTATATAATACCAGGTTTTAAACACTAGTGGGGTGTGTTCAGAGACGTAAGGATCATAGTCCTAGCAGTGTTTTACTGCTGGGATCTAACAGTACTATGACACTACATAGCAATTCAGAGACATGCAGGAGTCACATGGAGCAAAACCTCATTAGTCACTTGTTCGTATGGCTCTCAATCGAATCTCAATGTACGACTGGTGCAGAGCACATGGCTTATTTACTTTAGCTGTGCCCACAGACTACTGAGTTTGTATGCAACATTATTCAGCTAGACTGCTGTAGGGTTACTTGCTGAGACTTCATTCCACTGTAGGTCTACTGAGGACTGTGAATCAGTCCCTCATAATGAACTAAGCATTCCTTTACAGACAGCATTGCCCAGAGCCTTGGGTGTTTCTGAATGGCTCCATCCAGCGATAACAAGTGCAGTACAGAACTTGTTTCGTTAACAAAGCATGAAATATTTAAAATGCTGAATGGCATTTTAACTGTTTAATAGCTATTTTTTTCTCAAGGTCTTCTGACAGAAGTAGTGAATCTTTTTGATATACAACATTGCCTTGCATTTATTAAGCATCTGATGTTGATGAGTAAATGTAACACAAACTTCGTTTTATTAGCAAACTATAACAATCTTTAAATCTGTTTTTATTGAAACTGTTAATGCTCATTTTGATTGGGGGAACAATGACTATGGTATAGTTACAAACAGCTGTTGTTTTGAGTTTAGCATTTAAATGTGCGACTTATTGCATTATTTATGTCTCTGTATTTGCACATTTCTGGTTATTGCGTGAATCCAGATTACAAAAGAGTGGAGTCGACATCCAAGAGTAATAATCGTAGAAATGCTGTTGCTACTAGTATAGTTCTGGACAGTGGCATGGAAGGATGCTCTGAACATGGAGCTAATTTGAACAGTTTGCAGTCAGCCTCACATGAAATTAATAATGAGAATTGGAACAATGATAAAGTGAATGATCTTGAGAATGCTCAGGCTGCAGCATGCAGCAATAATGTTGGTGTTAATGCCTTACTTGCATCCGCACAGCATGGGTCATTGGGCCCAGATGTAAAGCATATGACATTTGATGCTGCCCCCTCTCGTGTTTAACAAAAACCAGAGTCTCCTTACACCAACAATCCCTTTACCCATCAACAGTGGCCACAGGGGTGTCAGGACATGGTCAATGAGCAAGGGTCAACATAAACGCAAATTATCACCAGGAGAGAGCCATGGACAGACATTGAAAAAGATATGGGATCCATTTCCAAATGGTCTTTGAATCAAGATGAAAAGGAAGTGATGGAGGAAGGACTTTTCTTTATTCCTACCTGCAAGAGTGAAATATCTAATACTATTGTTGATTTAAAGTTTTCTTCTAGGAATATTCTATTAAAAATGGAATTTGGTAATACTTAAATCTTAAATGAAGGTCATTCTTTTAATATTCCTAGCTTATTTATCCCTAACCCCCACCTTTTAACTGATGCATTTAACAGGCTGGTAGAAGATGATTTACATAGATTACATGACGGGAAGTACAACTTCCCAAGTAATAGGAAAACTAGATGGAAAAATCTTAATGTCAGACAAAGATCTGCACTAAAGGAGCTTCAGAATGACAATAATATTCTAATTAGGCCAGCTGATAAGGGTGGACCCATCATCCTGATGAATAGGACTCACTATCTTGCTTCCATGAAGTTGATGTTAAGTGATGATAAAAACTATTCTATTATTAATATGATTCATGTTCAGGATGTGATAAAAGGTATAAACTGCCTGTTAGAAGATAGCTTTAAAAGTAAGGCTATCACGCGTAAATTATATATTTTTTTCAAAGATGAGAATCCGCTTATACCTATAATTCAGGGTTTGCCTAAGGTCCATAAGGATGGGAGTAATCCCCCCTATGAGACCTATTGTAGCTGGTCATAGTTGGGTGACAGAACACTTTTCCCTTTACATTGAGAAATTTCTATGACTGGTCTTGGATAGGAATGTATATACTTTGAAAGATTCAAAACAATTCTTACTGGATTTCTATACCTATATTACCGCAGTATCCACTGCTACTACTTATTATTCTGTGACACTTGTTGTACTATCCTTGTTTACAATGATCCCAAATGTACAAGGTGTTGAATGTGTACATGAATATTTGTCCAGGCATAGTGATTATTCAGAATTTTTTTATAGATCTACTATGCATGTTTCTTGAAATTGCACTTGAAAATAATGCCTTTATGTTTGATCATGAACTTTACTTGCAAAAAGATGGCGTAGCTATGGGCACTCCATGAGCTAATAGCTATGCCAACATGTTTACGGCAAAGTGGGAAGAGGACTGTATGTTTTGTAATGCATTTTTTCAGGACTATGTTCCATTCTATTCACATTTTGTTGATGACTTCTTTTTAATTTGGACTGGTACTATAGAAGAGTTGAATGTCTTTTTTGAACAGTTGAATGGGGTGAATGACTACTTGAAATTTACTATCTGGACATTCTGATCTAGATGCTAGGCAATGGCTTAGTTAACACTGGGGTGCACAAAAAGTCCTGCTATAAGAACACCTTCTTGCATAGGAATAGTATATACCTGAACTATGTCTTTAGAAACATTTTGAAAGGCCAAGGTGTAGTCTCAAGGCTGAATGTATCTGATGAGGGTTTCCATAAGGAACTATCAAATTTGAGAAACAAGTTATTAATGAGAGAATATAGTATTACTGAAATAGACAATAGACTAGGTGAAATACCAAGCCTCAGGGATAATGTGACAAGACCACATTTCTCAGAGAGGGTGGTTGAACAAGTTTTTCCAAAAGATTCTGTGGCATCTGGTAGTGGCCCTAATGGATTAGTTACAGGTCCATGTGTACAGGGCAATTTTTGTGAGAGTATAAATAACACCAGCTTTTTTACACATTCAGACACTGGACAGAAGTGTGTATTCAGTGCTAAGGCCAACTGTTATAAAAAACTGTTGTTTATTTAGCACAGTGCACATTCTGTCAGTCATTCTATGTATGGAAGACTGACAAGATGCTGAAAGACAGAATTAGAGAGCATCTTTACCATACTAGGATTGGCTCAGAAAATAGTGCACTGTGAAAACATGTTTTACAGGAGGGTAGTTTACATATATTCAAATTCTTAGTTATTGAAGTGGTTTTACTTAACAAATGAAGTGGTGATATTAGGAATTATCCAGAAAGCAAAGAAGTCAAATGGATAATTAGACTAAGGTCAGACTGTGGACTATGTCTCAATGATAAAGTCCCATTGAAACCCATACTGAAATCAAGAGCCCTGCGTGTTAGGTAATTTTCTATGAAATATATTGAGCATTTTTATTATGTTTACTATTATGATGAAGTTTCCTCAAAGTTGTTTCTCTGATGCTGTATCAGTTTCTGATATTTTTTAAAGTATATGGTTTTAACGCTTACTGTTTATAAATAACCTCCTCTAGTCTTATAACTCCTAGCAATAGCTGTAGGAGCTATCATATTTTACATGAACTGTAATTTGCTTATAATGAATTTCTTCTTGCATTGTACTAATTAGCTCCTTCAAATACCAGTTTATTGCAATTTGTTACTATGGATTTTTCAAATTCTCTCATATCTTGTAATTGTTCTAATTTATAATCTTGCAACTTCTGTCATTTGTATTTGTATATTTTTGCAGCTTTTCTCCTCAGGACTCCATTGAAAATGGGCTCCTTGTGGCCCAATAGAACATCCTGGCAAACAAACTGTAAATAAATAAAATAAATAAATGTGCACTGCCTCAGTGGAAGAACTAATTTTATTGTTTGATTTTTTTTACGTCATTGGCTGCGTATAATTATATAAGTGGATGAAGGGGAAGCCTATGTGTTTTTATGGTTTGATAAAGCCCTATAGTGAAAGCACTTATCTGTTTCTGAAGTACTGAAAGTTTTTTTTCTTCAATAAAACAGTTTTGTTTTATGCTCTGGTTGTTTATACATGGTCCTGCATTGCCTTGGATTGTTCTGCTGCTACTTTGTCTTATTTCCCATTGGAATAATTAAGTTCAGACCCTAAACATTTAAAAACAACAGAATTACATTTAGAGCTCTCAAAAACAAACTAGACAGCAATCATCACAAACCCTGACCTCAAAATTGAGGCAGAAGAATTCATATGACTTGGTCAACTACTGCTAAATAAATGCTCCCTTAAAGTCACGTGTCTCATAAAACTGGGACAAAACCTTTATATAAGCAAAGCATTAAAAGCAGTTTACAAAACTAGAAACACAGCTTGGAAACATTTAAATAACTCTCCTTACAAGAAAAGAAACAAACAAAAATTCATCACTTTAAGAAACCTCATCAAACACACAACTAGAATATACAAAGAGTCTTTCTTACAAACACACCAAAGCTTTAGAATACCCAAAAACAATTTTCTGGCTTTCTCACATGACATAAGATTGGAAACAACCCAATAATAAAGGGCACTAAACAGTACACTCAGCTAGAGACTTCATTAATAAATTACCCAGACTTTCTTTTCTTCAACAGTCCAAACCTTATACCCATATTCTTCCAATTCTCCACATGCTTTTTCAAGAGAGTAACAAAAAAGATATTGAAAATATATTGATCAAATACAAGCTGATGCTCCCTCAGTTGAAGATATACTGTTGTCTTTGTTCATTTCTCTCACATAAGTATACCACTGCAACACCTCCCTAAGCTTTGTCAGACAATGTAATGCCCACTGTATGAATGCAAGCAATAATAAAACCTATCCCCTAACCTAACCCTCAAACTGAGAGTCTGCAAATTATTTCAAATCTATACCTATACAACCTACCTTAGGTAACATAATAAACAACTTGTAAACTCTCCATTGCAACAGCACATCCAAAAATACTCTCTCATAAACAATTGATATAATCCACAGCAGATGGCATCCTACCAATAGTGATAAAGAAAACGTAAGATAATCAGTATCTATCAATCAGAACAAAACCTTCAGTTACGCAGATCATACTCTGTTTCTTGACCCTTGCATCAGAAAAGCAATAAAAATCAAGCATCTTAACAGATTTTATAACAAGTACATCATTTCAGGATAAAAGGCTTATGTTGAGTAATCCAGGCATGTAGTTCACCAATTTTATTTCTTAAAAATTAAACATAATGTAAATAATGCAAAGTCTAATAATTTATACCTGTAATATAATATATTCTACAGTTTCACAAGAAATGTATATAGATATAATGTGAGTCATCATTTCAAGTATGTTTTTTTGTTTCTAACTATACAATTGACTATTCTAGTCATCTCTGCTATCATGTGTTCGTTCCTGGGCCGCAAAAGAAAATGTTCAGTGGAGATAAGTATTCTATCCAGACTTTTTTTTGTTGTGTCCATAGGTCTCAACCTCTTAAGAGGCCAATGTGGAACACAGACTCTAACAATGTGTGACAAATGGCCAAAATGTGGAACACCCTATTTTTGCACTGTGCGAATGTGCCATTGCCATGGAGCATGGTAGAACATCTGTAAAATTCAATAAGCACTTCTCAGATCTGAAACCTTTGTTTTATAATCTGCTATTCTAGTCTGCCAAGATACCACTGAACAGCCTAGCTCAAATTCCCAGTTCCTATCTTGCTGGGCAACTGGACACACACCACTGGGATTTATGGACAGCATACACTGGCCAATAGGTGCACATACGCCCCACCCACTGTTAGGATGAGTCCATGGTGTAAGTCAGAGTAGGCTGGGTCTTCACTCCACTTATCACTGGCATATACCCATGCCTGTATGGTGACGGTCAACATGATCAAATCACTTAGAGCCATATTTTACACATCAAGTGGCTAGCCGTGACACTGCATTCTGTTCATTCACTGATGTTGATAGGGGTTTGAAAATTCAGAAGAACTGCTTACATTTTTCTGCCAGGTGACCTGATTAACACTCTTTCAAGCTATGCCCTTTGTACACATCTGCTAATTCAATTATTCACTTCCAAACTGTTTTTATTGGTCACAGTAAACCCAAGGACATTTTTAAATGTAAGAGTATGGCATCCAGACATGTAGCCCAAAATTTATATTTTGCATCCATACTTAATACTGCTCCCCCCACCATCCACACATCATTTAAAAAGATGTACTCAACCTTGACAGTGTTGCCCATATACACTCAGAAAGGGGCACACCATTATCTTGGTGCATTCTTATATAACATAAGCATTTTCTGTAAAGCTTTATACAATAAACACTGGTTTAGACATTTCTTAACATTCTGTATCGTTGTTATAAAGTTTCTGAGAGATGTCTAGAAAAACTCAGTACAGTGAGTATGCCCAGCTACACCCTTGATAGTGCTGACTGGGTCCAACCAGAAGATAAAAACAAGCAGAAAGACAAAAAATCCTTGGTAGAACACCGCTATATGTCCAAAAATATTTATTAAAAATCTCCAATAAAACAGACCAAAAACTGCTGAAAGATAAGCACTTTTGGGTATATGAAAAAGCTAGGCTGCTGCTTAAGTTACCTAAGCCACAAGTGAGCTTGCTGTTTCATTACCTGTCAGTTTGACACTACAGTGACTTCCACAAAAAGTTATAATGTATTTATTGTAAAAAAACGATATCTTGCATTTATTTACATCTTTCTGCTTTCATCTCACTAAGCAATGCATAGTAAGATGAAAGCAGAAAGACATAAATAAATATCTCATACTATAACACGTGAACACAGCTAGAGTTACTTTGCTCACAAAGATCTGTGGCCAGCATCATTGGCTCCCATACTCCTGAGACTCGTTACTTGATTGGCTCATATACCACATTTGAGATTGGCTGTAAATGCTTTGTACGAGCTAATCAAAATCTGTAGAGCACAGCCAACACTGTGTAATGTGGACGGGCAGAGAGATATGCATTGATTTGTATACCGCAATGCCGATTGGCAGTAATTGCGGTACACAAACCAATCAGAATGCATGTAGTGGAGCCACAGCTGTTCAGTGCGGAACAGCGGAACAGTGGCTTCGCTCTTTGTTAAATGCAGGGCGTTCCGTATAATCCAGAGCACTTGTATGCTCAGGTTGTGTCTTTTGGCTTTTCCCGGTTAGGGATCGCCACAGTGGAACTCCGGTCCGCTAATGATTGGCAGTAGATTTTTACGTGCCGAGTTGCCAGCTCTGAAGCACAACCTTCAATGAAGGTACGCCCATTCACGAGTGTCTCCACACAGAAGACACTCTAGCTGAGAATCAAACAGGACAGCGTCTTACTGTGAGGCAACAATGCTAAGATAAAATAAAAATAAGCATGGAAAAGCAATTATGATACAGAAGAAATGTGGAGGAAATGACCAGACGGAAAAAAAAAAGAAGAAAAAGAACTACGTGTATTAAGTCTGCATTTAAAATAAGGTGTGCTACTTTAAATGTACACAATATTAAAAACTCATAAAACTTTAACAAACCTCCCGGAGTTTCTTAAGGTTAGCTACGTGACATCTCTAAATGCCTAAACTTTCATGTTCATATTTACACTAACTGCAAAACTTTTTTTTTTGCATAAAATCCCACTAAAAGATATAAGAGTAATGTTTACAAGATGAGCAACACGTCTGCTGATAATACATGATTTTGTCTAAAAACATATTAGTCTGATATTGAGTAATGTTTATGTACATAATTATACAAATGGCCACATTTCTGTTGTATATAGCACATATATAATGAGTAACCAGAGAAATGAAGATATAAAACTAGTAATAAAGATAAAAGTTATAAAGTGTATACTCTTTTACTGATAGTATAACAAAGTTTAAACATGATAAATAATCTTTCAGGAAACTAAGGGAGGAAATCAGAAAGTTGGAAACAGACTCAAAAACTAAGTTATGAAAAAAGGCTTACTTGTTTAAACAGAAATCACTTGCACAGTCACATTGCACTGAAAAGTGAGTCCCCTAAAGATTGATATGCTGTACCCTGCTGCTCTGTCTTCCTAATGGGAGCTAACCCTAACCCTGCTCCTCGTCCTAACCCCGCCACTATTCTACACCCTCCTGCATTATCTTCCTAATGCAAACTAACCCTTACCCTTCCACTATTCTACACCCTCCTGCATTATCTTCCTAATGCAAACTAACCCTTACCCTTCCACTATTCTACACCCTCCTGCATTATCTTCCTAATGCAAACTAACCCTTACCCTTCCACTATTCTTCGCCCTCCTACACTATCTTAGTAATGCGAGCTAACCCCTAACCCTGCTCCTCACCATAACCTCTCCACTACACAAGGCACTCAGTCCACAGTTACAAGTGGAAATGTGCATGCAAAGATTTGAAGACTAGGTTTAGATTAAGGGCAAGGGAAGGGGAAAGATTTAATATTGTGCATGTGTGCTGATATATGTGATGTGCATCCTTTTGGCATATCCAAATGTTTCAGCATTACAGCCCCTGACTAATACTTACCTTACTGACAGACACAGTCGATCCAATGTCTTTTGGCATCACCTGTACTTGACAAAATGTCTTTTTCACCAGGTTTTTGGGCACTTCAGGTTTTCAATCCTGTGAGCCATACATATATATATATATATATATATATATATATATATATATATATATATATCTATATATATATATCTATATCTATATATATATGAATACACACACAAACACATGTAATATATTTTTTTTATTTTTATTTAACATTTGTTGACCGGGAAAGTCTGACTAGGTTCCACAGATCCTGTTTTCAGCAGAGGCCCGGGGAGAAATGCTCCAGATGCATGTCTTTAGACATATATATATGGGTCCCCTTCAATAGATTGAATGTTTACAAGTTCGTACCACATATGACCGAGACCATATGTTTGAACTTATAAAAGTTCGATCGGACTGAATGGAGATCTCCGTACAGTGTGGAATGGGAAGATTTCCCATTTCTGCAATGCAGTGCTATCTCGGAGTTGGTATATTTAAGTAAGGGGGGTGTGGGGGTGCCGGGGGACATAGCCCCCCTACTATAGATGTTTAGTTTTGTGTTTTGTTGTTTTATTTGTTTTTACTTCGGTGTTCGAACTTTTACAAGTTCGAACATATGGTCTCGGCCATATATGGTTGAAACTTGTAAAAGTTCGATCTACCAAAGTAAAACCATATATATATATATATATATATATATATATATATATATATATATATATATATATATATATATACACACATATATAAAATATATATATATATTTTTTTAAATATATATATATATATATATATATATATATATATATATATAATGTATATATATATATGTGTGCGTGTGTGTGTGTGCATAATATAAGCATTTTGAGTACTTGCACTCCTGATAGACAGACAGATGTCTCCCCATTGGAATGTCAGCACTCAAAATGCCAAGTGCAGACACACAGAAAAAAAAGACTGAAACTGTAGGAGAAGACTGAATCTCAAACATCGCTCTTCTCCTTTAAATTTCCTTTTTGTAAGGGGGTAGGCCCCCCTCTCTCCCAACTTATATATACTAAGTATGAGATCATACCTTAGACAGAAGGGATTAGTCCAGGAAATGGCCATCCTGAACTCGCTATATGTAAATACATTTTTTCGGCCATTCAGTCTCCATGTTTTGTGACTCTCTCAAGTGGGTCTTGATATTTCAAATGGTTACCGAGATGGATAGCTATCCAGCTACAGTACATACAGCTATATATATATATATATATATATTAAAAAAAAATACAGAGTAATTGATAAACACGGTGTGCTCACTGTCCTTTAAGATCCACTTATTGTTGGAATTAAAAATGCAAGTTATTAGAGTTAGGCAAATTTGGCAGGAGTTGGGACTTTATTGCTTTTCACATCCTGGTTTAGTTTCAGGCTACTGGTTTCATTATGAAATCTGCATGTTCTCTTTTTGTCTGCATTTTTTTTGTTCATAGGTAGGTACTAGGCTATTGGGCCTAGGGCCTATACAAGCCTAGCCAAAAAAGGCACCCTGGCTTTTGACACCCAAGAAAATTATTTTCCTGTGCCCCTGTCAAGCAAAGCCACAGAAGTGATCCCTGGGGTGAATTTCCTACCTCCCATCCAATCATCAAGATTTTTCTTGAATAGCACTAATGAGGAGCTTTGTTTGATATAGATAGGTAGTTTTTTCCAGAGTATGGGAAGCCTCTGGGATAGGAATCTATCCCTCCAGCATGTTCTGTTATTGTAACAAGGTTTAGGTCCCTAGAGCATGTAGCTTGGAGGGAAGTGGAGCATGTCCAACAGCTCTGGGTTTGACATAGCTTTGTATGTTAGGCAGAGATCACCTCTGAGTAGGCAATATGCAATGGAGTAAAGCTGGAGTTTTTTGACATGGTCTGCTTAGGGCATCTAAGGAAGCCTTTCCAGTTGTTGTAGATGTCTTGTGAGGTACATACCAAAAGGTGCATTGTACTCTATTATGGGTCTAATGATTGATGAGTAGAGGGAGACAATGACCTCTTTTTTTTCTGGACGAGAAACCTTTTGTGATGAGGTGTGCCATGTGGAAGGATTTCCTGACAACAGTGGCGATGTGATTATCAAAGGAGTGACTACTATCCACCTATGTCCCAAGGTCTCTTATCACACATTTGGTGTTAATTAGACTACCACCTATGTGGTAGTTCATGGGTACAGATTTTTTACCAAAGGGGATGACAATGCACTTTTTGGCATTGAGCTTGAGGCCATGGCTTTGACACCAGGCATCTGTCTCAGTGAGACTCTTTTGTAGGATGTCCACATCGTTAAGAGTTTCGATTATGGCTCCTAGTTTGTAGTCATCTGCAAACACAGTTAGCCAAAGACCTTTTGTGTTAGCCTGTACTTCAGAGAAGTAGATACCAAACATGAGAGGACCCGGGACTGAACCCTGTGGTACTCCTCTTGTCACTGGTTTGAAGTCTGATTTGGAGTTTGCTGCTTTTACAGTGTGGGTTCCATCAATAAGCCAATTGGTAACCCATCTTGTGACATAAGGATTTATACCTAGTTTAGTGAATTTATCTATAATTCCAGAGTGGGGGATGGTGTTGAATGTCTTGGCGAGATCTAAATAGGCTGTGTGAACCACCTTACCCTTATCTGTAGCTTTGGTGACTGCTTCAAAGAAGTCTATCAGGTTTAGGAGACATGATCTGCCTTTTACAAACCTGAACTGTGTGGGTTCCAGAGTTTGGAGATCTCCAATGTCTTTGTTTCTGAGCTCCATGATGATATGTTCCATGGCCTTGCAGACCAGGCCCGTCAGGCTTATGAGGTGGTAGTTCCCAGGGTCTGTCATGGCTCACCCTTTGTGGAGTGGAATAGCCGTTGGGGTGTGCCATTCAATGGGCACAAAGCCTGAGGTGAGGCTGTGACTGAACATGGTACTTAGGTGGGGTGCCAGTTCATTCTGTAGTTTGCGTAGAAGGCAGCCTGGGATGTTGTCAGGTCCCATGGATGCTGTGTTCTTGGCTTTGGAGAGTGAGGTTTTTACCTGTGGAGCCGTGATTATAGGAACTTTGCATTCTTCCGGTATAGAGATGGGCCCTTTAGGGGGTGAGAGGGGGTTAAAGTTAGCACTGAACCTATCTGCCAGAACGTTGGCAATATCAGTTGGTTCTGTTTATTTAGTGCTATTGTGCTGTAACTCGGAGCAGATCTGAGTGTTGTCATTGAGATTCTTGACATAGCTATAGAATACTTTGTGGTTGTCTTTAGAATCAGTGGTGATTTTGTTTTTATAACTAGCTTTGGAGGATTTTATGAGGGATCTGAGCTTCTTACTGAGGCTGACCAGGGAGTTCCTCCAATCATGGGATTTTACTCTTTTTTGCAACAGTTTCTTTCTTCTGTTGTAGAGTTTGTTTATGGCAGAAGACCACCAGATTGGCTTCCTTTTTTTGGAGGATAGCATCTTGGTTCTGTTAGGGATAGCATAATCCATGCACTCGTGTAAGTGCTTATAAAGTGCATTTGCGTAGGATTCAGCAGTCGTACCTCTATTGTCCATCTGCATGGGTGTCGTGAAGTTTGCCACTTCTGTCTTAAGAAGCGTGAAGTTGGCTTTGGAGACATTTTTTACGGTTGTTTTCCTAATGGGCGGTGGGAGCAGGATGTGGATGTCTAGGGTGATTAGCTTGTGGTTGGATCTGACCAATGAGGAATTGACCTCTGGTGTGGAACACCGGTCACTCATGTTGGTGATGACCAGGTGTAGGATATTGCTGCCCCTAGTGGTGGTGTGGATAAGTTGATCCAAGGCATTGGAATTGATGAATTCCAGAAAACATTGTTCCACTTTCTTCTCATATTCCAAAAGACTGATCACTAGAATTATTGATGGTCATCTATATTGTCCATAATTTTTTAGTGTGTGTGTGTATGTGTGTGTGTGTTTTCACGTATGCATCCCACTATGGACTGATAACTGATTACAGGCTAATGACTTTGGACCTTTATAAGCTTGCCCATGCTTCTCAACTGTACTGGACAGAGTTTGATACCAGTCTTTTATAGGGCATATGTATAACTTAGGCACTTCACTTGCATGGTCACGCATTTACACGCTTTGTCTTTCTAATAAACACATAGGTGTCAGACCAGCAGTGTATGTGAGATAAATGTGCTACAGAAGAATAAATGAATGAACAAATGAATGAGTATATGTCTGTGTGTTTGTGCATAGAAAGACTATGGAAAAGGTGTTGACTAGAGACAGGTTTTGTGTACAGGTTAGAGTAAGACTGGGTTAGGGCAAGCTCTGTACTGCAGGGAGAAGGATCCTTGTCTGCAATCCAGATAAGCTGAGTTGGAGTAGCAGCTCTGTTGCTGGAAGAACCAGGCAGGAGAAGTTGAGACAGGGTAGCTTGCAATGACTCATCCATCATAAAGGGCGGAATGGTGGTGCCCAATCAACTGAGCTTCTTCTCTGCAAGCAGAGGCTTGCATAAAAAAAACAATAGTTGTTATTGGGTGGACATGGATTTGAAGTTCCTGAGCTTGTGATGGCAGTCTATTTTAGGATGTACTTGCATACATGAACTGAAAAAAATGCCTTCAGAATCTGTCCAGAAGGATCTGTGGCTTCCACTGGGACATACAAGCACTAATACTTTCCAGGCCTGAGGATAATTAAAGTCTATCCTGACTCATGAGTGGCCTCAATCAAGAGGTCTAGCTGTCCTTCAGGTGACTGGGATGAGGGTGATCTCACTTCTGCAGCAAAACTCATAAAAATGACTAGTTACTAGAGATGCAGATCCAGAGACCACTGAGGAGCTAGGCCTAGTTTCTTAATTGTCCCAGACGGCTGTTAGGTCATGTGACTTGTTCAAAGTAACATAGTAGGCAAACAGACACTGAGGTAATCAAACTATAGACAAGAGGAAGTATGTTGTTAACTGCAAAAACAGTAACCTGATCTCTACCATGATGCGGTAAAGCAATATATAAAAGTGCGATCAAAAGTCCATAAAGCAAGCAAGTAAGCGTAATAAAATTGAGGTAAAAAATCCTTTAATCCATAAAACAGTGGGTAATGGTAAGCGCTTTCGCGTGGGTGCAACCACGCTTCCTCATAACGTTAATCTTTGTTGGTAGCTGTCAGATGTTGAGGGTAGAGGGACAAAACTTCTTCATGACAGTCTGGATGATAACATCCTGCAGCTGGCTTCCAGTAAGGGGCAGGTAGGGGATCTTGTACTTAAGAATCAATGGACTTACAAGTTACAAGTTGGGTGACTGATTTTTATTTCTTTTGGCACCTTCCTAGCACCTTGCCTTATGGCTGCACTACTAGGATGGACCTGGTCCATTTACTCTGGGCTATTTGAGATGGGAATTCCTGGGCTGGATAAGAATTCTATGACCAATTTTTCCCACATTTGAATCCAGATTAGCCCCTGTATTTTCCAGCATGAAGATGGCAGGGGCAGGCCAGCTTGCTGATCCTGGGATGCAACTTACTCTCTTCACATTGGGAGCAGCCCCATCAATCTCAGCAGCTCCTCTGAGTCCTCTGCTACTTTCCTTAGAAGGAAACATACCTCCTCACACTGGATTCTTCTCAGTTTTTCTGGTGCTAAACACCATGACATTACAGTTCAGCCGGCTCAAACTCCCTTTTGTAATACCTAGTGCTCCTATTAGGTGTTACTCTTCTGGCAAGTCACAACTCCCTCCTCCTTCCCTTGATGAGCAGACTCACAGTGGCCACATACTCCCAACCACCCTTGACAGCTCCTTAGCCATCCGAGCTATCAAACATTTTATTGTTCAAAATGTTGCATTGTTCAAAGTGGAAAATTTCAGATGATGTATTACTGTTTTAAGCTCATTTATGAATATTACTGAATGACAGGACAGGGTTTATTTTTATATGCAGCACATTATGTAATGAAACAAAAATGCTGAAATTAGAAGAATGGTGTTCAATATTTTAAAGCAGAATGAAATGATGAAATTGTAAAAATGTATGGGTTGCTTTAAATTGTTAATTTTTTTAGGAAACATGAATGTGAAGATGCTGATAAAGGCATATGTATTAGTGAAAAGGATAAGTGAGTGGGTGTCATTCATATAAAATCCATATATAACCCATTTATGCTTTTCTAACTATGTTGAATGCTCATCCAGACATATATACACCCAAATGAGGATTTTTTACATGCTTAACTTCGGCCACTTGTTTCATACTCATCTAAGCCAGGTAATATAAAATTGTTAGAAAATGTATTATCGTCCGAGTATAGAGATATTTCAAGTAACATGATTATATTAATATGATACTTTAATCTAAATTGGCGTGGTTATAACAAAATGTTACTGCAGAAAATGCTAACCCTTTACATCCTTGGACAGATCATTATAGGAATTACAAAGTGTAATATACTTTCTGGTAGTGATATTGTTCTAGGTTCCAAAATCACAAATTTACCTAGCAGATCTGTGCATACCAGTGTGTAACCAAATCATGTCAGCAATCACTGTCCTATTATTGTTTTCTTTTCATTTAGAAGCAGAAACAATACCATTGTATACATTCAGAAAATCGGCCATTTCACAAAAGAAGAAATATTACACCTAGCAGACCTAGCTGTTGTGAATTGGTCTCTTATCACCTTCAAACCAAATGCAGTCATGATTTTCAGTCGCATCATGTTGATGTTAAAAGAAGTTCTGGTTGAAGTTTTCCCTGAAGATGAGAAGGCTAAAGGGAGACAAATGCCCACAGCTACCATCTACCCTCTATTCCCAACTTTAAAAAAGAGATTTCATATCAAGGGAATGAAAAAGAACAAAATGATCCAGTCTTTGCACATAAAACGACTTTTATCAGGGAAGGCACTGCATATCAGCTACAAACAATGTAAAGTATCTGTTATTGAAGAAAAAGCAGTCATTCCTCTAGAAAATCCAAAAAGCAAAAAGCTTCTGGAAGGCTATAAAAGAAATTACAGAGGACATGCTAATGTAGATTCTGTGAAGGTGCTTCAATCAGTCAGTGTAAGACATTAAAACAAATCTAAACTTGGAAAACCACATAAAAAAAACCCACATCTGGCAGGTTCCTGTTTTTACAAGCTTAGCATCTCTTTATACTAGAAAATGACACGTGGCTATCAAATGTCTTAATTTCTTAGCAATATCAGTTAAAACTATTTTAAAGATTTTGTAATAACTTCAGAGAAAACCTTTTCCTCAGAAGTAGATATTTCCTTGTTATTTATTACAATGATGACCTCTCTGACTGCTAAGTTAACAACTTACATTACTAAGCTATCATTAACTTTCTTGTACCATCTCTACTCAGCTAAAACACACCCTTGAAATTCCATTGCCTACTGTACAGTGCCCCAGGGAAGTCAATGATTTTAGACTAAATTTAAGCCCTTTTGTTAAAATACTTGAAACAGTAATGTATAATCAACTTTTACAACTCCGCTTCAAACATGAGTTATTACACAGGACAAAGCCAGCATTTCTTTGTAAAGGTTTGAGCATTCTTGCAACAGTATACAGTCTCAGTGACAATTTAAGTTGATTTAGAAAAGGGTTAATCACTTCTGTGTTTTTTCTGCATCTATGAAGAGCATCTGAGTTGATCAACCACAAAGTCCAAACTTCTTCACTGTAGGCTATGAACTGGTTTTGAATCAACAGACAGACAAAGAAAGCATTTGCAGAGGCTATTAAAGGACTGTAGTCTGGAGAAGGAAAGCTACACACAGGCATGTCAAAAGACTCAGTGTTAGGTCCAGTTATCTTCACCATAATCAACAGACGTCCGCTAGATGTCCACAATCTTCAAATAATGTATATAGATGTTCTCATTCTACTTATGAATTAAAATGCTGTCAAAACATCCAAATAAATCTCTTGTTTAGTTCAATACAGTTTGTCAAAGATTGTAGAATAAAAGCCAGATGTTGAGTTCCTTAAAATCATCAAAAATGCAACATGCGTTTGAAGCGTTTCTCCCTGGGCCTCCTCTGAAAATTGACTTAGTTCAAAGTACTTTATTTATTATTTTATTTTATTTTCAATTATTGAATGGGGAAGTATGACTAGGTATAAAAACCCTTTTCATTGGAGGGCCTTGGAGTAAAGCTGCATTGGTATAGTATAATATAATAGAGGATATTATGTAAATTAACACAGTCAATGTAAAATTAGTGTCATTTTTGACAGTGCAGTATTAGAAAATGACTCATGGCAACATATTGGATTGGTTCATATTACACAAAAGTATACTGAATAACAGTATACATTTACAATGCTACATATACATTATATACAAACATTTGTAGTAGAACACCTCTAAACATGGACATGCATTAGTAAACATATACATGCCTTTATTAACTTGGAAGTTGCACAAGTTACCCAGGTTGCATTTGAGTAATATGTCCTTTAGGATTTTTTACAAGAGGCTTACACTATATACATTATATTTACAAGTGAGTCTTCACTGTTTATTAAGAAGGCACAACTGTATTGGGGAATGAGAAAATGCTGGAAAGTTGTGTGAAGGGAAAGGCCTGTTTGTGTTAGTTAGCCTGGTGTGGAGCAAGAGCATAGCCAGGAGTTTTTTTTTTTTTTTAACTTGGTCTTTGAAAGTAGATAAGATGTTATTGAGCCTTGGTGGTAAAAGTAGTGAATTCCATAGTCTGGGAATGTGAACTGAATTAAGAGCTTACCCTGATGAGTTACTGACTTTGTGAGTGAATAGTAAGGCTTTGTTTGTTCAACAAACATTGTTGTGGGCGACAACTAGTTATGAGTAGCTAATGTGATGAGGCAGTTCTAGCCACTTATGTTTATTCTGTAGGCAGTACAATAGTGGGCCCTATATGGGACGTTGCTGGAAAACCGGTAAATTTTATTATAGGATTGTTGTAGACTGGAAGTTTTACTTGCATGGTGATTTACATGTATAGGGAAGGCATAAGGTGGTGGTGGTGGTAGACAGATAGATGCTGTAGTTTTTTTTTTTTTTTTTTTTTAATAGATTCAGTGAAGTACTTTGTTTATTTGGTATAATGTTCCAAGTTGTTGATGTGCCATTTTGACTACTTTTTGTATATGCAGGTCAACTGTTATTTTTTTTTTTTCTGTAGTGACATCTAGCAGCTTAGTACATGTAACGCTTTGTATCTGTGCATTGTTTGAATAATTGAGTTTGAAATGCATGCTAGTACCTGATTGAGATACAGAGATATAAAGAAGCTTTTTTTCATGATTCAACAGAAGTGGGGAGACTCTTGGCTAATTGCTTGAAGTTTAGACAGACTGTCAGCTACAGAGATAAGCGTCAAGTCTTCTGCAAACTAAATTAATAATGGAGTCATAGAGTCTCTTCAGAGGTCATTTATTAAAATATTAAATTGCAAGGGTCCTAAGACAGATCTTTGAGATATTCCAACATTGGTGGGAAAAAGAAACACAGACTTGATTGGCTCTTTACAGCTTGGAGTCTGTTGTTCAAACTGATGTTGAACTGTCAGAACCTTCAGAGGCTGGACTGTGGGAAACCAATGCTCTGTAGTTTTTATAGCAGTTTGTCATATAAAATGCCATAAAAAGCCTTTGGCAGATCCATGAATAGTGAGGAAACTATTTTGGCATTGTTTCTAATTAGGTAGATGGTGCTGACAAAGTCAAAGAAGACAGATGCTGTGCTGTGATTTGGTTGAAATTCATATTGGGTAGCAGAGATGTTATCCGTGACGTGTTGGAGTAATTAAGTATGAATGCATTTTTGAGAGTGAAGGGAGAATAAAAACACAGCTTCAAGGGGGGCCTGACAATATACTAGGCTGATTGTTAAACAGCTTAAATCTGGACTTATCAGGCCAATTAGGATCTCTCTTTAACCACAGCCTCCAAACTGGCTTTGTCCCCATAAAGTGGAGGACAGCAAGAGTCATCCCTCTGCAAAAAGGGGGACCATCTACTTACCCAGGAAATTATAGACCAATAAGTTTGGCTAGTCTTATATTTATGGACATGGAAAGAATACATTATGGTCCTGATAAATAATGACATAGGAAATCTCCAAACACTGGACTTGGCCCAATTCAACTTTGTCAAGGCTAGGTCATGCCTACTGAATCTGGTGGCTTTTTTGTGAAAGTCACTAATGCCATGGATGAGGGTAAAACAGTACATACCACCTACCTGGACTTAGCCAAGGCATTTGAAACACCCACCCCCCACTCAGGTATTATAAATAAACTCACAAAACCTGGCATAAATCCCTATGTCACCAGATTGATAGACAGTTGGCTAACAGACAGTGCACAAATGGTTAAAGCAGGTGAATCCAGATCCAGAAAGAGGCCAGCTACTAGTGGTGTGCAAGAGGGCTCAATGCTAGCACCACTCCTGTTCAGAATAAATTTCTCTGAAATCAGGGCTAATGTGGACAGACTCTGAATGACAAAATCTGCTGACAATTACAAGCTGGGGACTATCACTGAATCTCCCAGTGATGTAGATATCCTTCAGGAGGGTCTAGATCAGACAAATGATTAATGCCAGAACTAAGGCCTATAAGTAAATGTGAAGAAATATTTCATCATACCCTTTGCGAAGTCAAATACCCTTGCAAATTACAACATCAAAAGGACACCTTTAAGAGGAGACTCAAAGGTGAGAGACGTAGGTACACAGATAGATATTTGCCTGAATTTTAACCACCATCTGTCCACACTGGTGAAGAAGTTCTCCCATGTGGCACAATTTATAAGTAAATGTATGGCATCCATATCCAAAGAAATTGTAGTCCCACTGTATAATCAAGTACAATGTGCACATTTGGCATGTTCTTGACTAGGCATTTATAACAGCTGGAGTGACCTCAGATGTTCCCCCACAAAGAAAACACATTGTGTAAACAACATTCCCTATGTGGCTAGACTAAAAGCCCTATCCCTTTAGTCTGTCTGCTGTCGACTATTAAGGGGTGACCTATGCCTAACTTGTAAGGGACTCTCATATCGAGCCCTGATGGAGTTGCCTCACATGCACAAGTCAAACAGCATTATGGTCATCTGACAGACATGTGTATCAGAGACTGCCCCTTATTTAGAATGGGCTTCCTATTTACATTAAGTAGAGCCCTTCCCTGGCCATCTTCAAATGCCCTTTGGATCAATGGATAAATTCACACCTGACACCTGGGATAGAGGCCCATGTCCTTTGTGGACAGTGGCTATCTGTAAAATATTCAAGGGCTAGGCACTAATCCATGCCATTCTCTTCCTCTGAGGGTCTATATATTGGGAAATATCAGTTATATTGGCAAGGCTTGCAAGGGCTCTTAAGCCATTAGCCTAGTAATCTCTCATGAGCCTATGAACCTGTGATGATAATTTTCCTGTAGTTTTGTAGCTCTACAGAGTGCCCTCCTTTATGTAAGGGCAGGATGTAAGTTTTTTCCCACATAGATGAACTTAGCTTTCTTGAATTAATCTGTTAATTTATATGGATACTCAGTAGACTACTGAATCTGCATTGATTTTAAGGGACTGTTCTGAGAGGTTATCTATAGCGAAGATTGTGAGTTTTAATTTGAGAAGAAATGTTTTAATTGCAAATGTGGATATTGATATTTAGAGTGAAAGAATTATTGTAGCTGCCAATGTTCTGGGAGGTTTACTGTTGCTGTTGGTTTTAATGACTTCTGTAACATTCTGAATCAAGTGGCTGTTGAAATTGGTGTCGATAGCTCCTGTGGAAAGGTCACTATGGAGGATAGTTGTTTGTCTCTGCTGTGCTGTACAATTTAATTGAAGAAGACCAAAAAGGCTTCAGGGAAGTTCTGTTAGAGGTTTGGAGTGTATGGTATTTTTTTTTAATTGTCTGAAGTAGCTTTACTTTTAGTGAGGTTACACAGTTGCCTGAATATCCAGTGGCTATGTTGTATGTTCTGTTTTGTTTAGGAATTTTAGTCTTTATATGCGTTATGGACTAATTCTTTTTTTTTCTCAAAAACATTTTTATTTTGTTTTCATTATAAACATATGCAAATATACATATAACAAATACAATAAAACAATAACAAAACTAAATACAATATTTACATTCATCTATGATAAACAATTGTTTATCCATGAGACGTTATCAGTATTTGTTCAAAAGGTTTTACAATTTTTGCCATGTTTTTCTTTATGGGTAATGGTATGAGTTTTATAACAAATGGTTTGCAGTTCTTTTTTTACAAACAACTTTTGGTAAATTAATAAAATCTTTAAACATCAAATCTTGTTTACTTTTCCAGTTCAAAGTAATAACTTGTTTGGCAATTGCAAGAATTGACCAGAGTAACTGAATCTGAGATTTATGTAGTACATTAGGTATAGGAACACTGAATAGGATTACTGAGTTAGAAATATGACAGTTATCAGACCATAAAGTATTTATAAAATATCTGAAGTCTTTCCAGTATTGAACATTTCTACATTCAATGAAAATGTGAACCCAGTTGGCCTCTAGTAATTCATCACATTTCCAACATTTACTTTCACTGTTTTTGAGTATAAGATTTATTTTATGTCGAGTATAGAAACTCCTATTCATAAATTTCCATGCATACAATCTCCCATCTCCAATATAATGAAAAAGAGGTACCATACATAGAATTCAATAACACTTTTTTGGATTCATCAGATATTTCTTCTCCATTAATGTTTACATAGTAATTCCAAAAATCTGAGTCAAACTTTAGAGTGTCTTCTCTTAGTATCTTACAGATAAGTGAGATACTTCATTATTGATTAGGTGTCTTTTCAAGACACCTAATAAAAAGCTGAATCAAACTGCATATAGATTCAGTCTTCTCTAGATTGATTGCTACTCTAATTTTCTTTTCTATAAACTGCCGTAATGAGTGTATTAACAACCAAGTATCTTGACTATTATCAAAACTACATAAAAGAAAGTTTAGTGGTTTAATACTCTTATTTTCAATAAATTGATGCCAGAATATCAAGTTATTTTCCTTTAATTTTTGCATTGCATTGATGTTGAAAGAATCTAGGCAATCAGGAGAGTATGCTATAGGGAATATAAGAACTAAAAATAGTTAAATGTTGTAATTACAATCAATTATATTTTTTTAAATGATTAAATATTTGATTAATGCCATAAGAAAAATGATCAAACTTCTTATTAAGTAAACAAAATTCATGTAAAAGCCAATGAACTCTACTTATTCCATATTGTTCCTTAAAATGATTTTCTATAGTTCTCACATCAGTTATATGAATCTCATGTATTCTTTTCCAGCCAGATATATAGGTAAGTGTGATCCAATGTAATATTACATGATTTGGAATAAATATCTGAGCTAGGGAATGCTATCCCATTACTGTTCCAAATTCTAATGTGCCATTTATATGCAATCCTAGGTTTTAAGGGGAACCATAAACATTTAGGTAGCATGAAATCTAATTTTTAAATAGGTTTTTGGGAGGGGGTAGTATGAATGACTGTATATAAAACAAAATTTTAGGTTAAATTATCATTTTAATTAAAGAGAGCCTATCCTCCATTGTGAAGAACATTTTATTCCATCTATTGATTAGTTCACTAATGGTGGTTATTAAATTATTGTAGTTTAGTTTAACAGACTCTTTCTATGTACTCTTTATACTGACACCCAAATATTCTAATACATCATTCTCCCAATTAAACAGGCTATTCTCTCTTAGGTTTTTGTTGATATTTTTGTTAATTAGTAATATTTTGGATTTATTATGGTTAAAGTTAAGCCCTGAAATTCTTTCAAACTTGCTTAAGGTATTTATAACATCATGCAAACAACCATCCATATCACCCAATGTTAATAACATATCATCAGCAAATAATTGTATTTTAGGACAATAGCCCTTATTAATTTAAAAGCCTTTTATATTTTGCTTGTTTCTGATATATATAACAAAAGGTTCCATTGAAAGAGCAAACAATTAATGGTGACAAAGCACGACCTTGTCTAGTTCCCTTGAGGATTTATAGTGGTGAGGATAAATATGACCCAATTTTCACATAAGCTCATGCCGCAGTATAAATTTTCATTAGTAAGGCGACAAAATCTGAGGACAATTCAAAACCAATCAGAATTCTTTGTAAGACCAACTAATAGAATTAAAAGGCCTTTCTATGTCTAGGCTGATAATAGTTAGTTGTTTTTTTGTATTTGTATGCTATGTCTATTAATGATAATAATTTAATAATGTTATCTTGCACTTTTCTATGAAGAATGAACCCTGTCTGATCATTATGTATTAGAATAGGTAATATTTTCTTTATCCTATTAGCTAATATTGTCATGAAACTTTTATAATCAGTGTTTAGTAATGAAATTGACCTATATGAATCACAAGATTGGGGTCCTTACCTTGTTTTAATATGGGGGAGATAACTCAGTATTTCCATGATGGGGGTGTTTTACATTTTTGCTTAACCATAGTAAAGGCACTCATCATTTTCTTTATTATATATTGAGGAAAAATCTTATATAGTTCAGGAATTATTCCATCCAGTCCTGGAGCATTATTATCTTTTAAATTTTTATTTGCTCTTTTACTTCTGTTAGTTTTATTTGTTTATTTACTATGTTATTTTGTTGCATTGGCACCTTAGAAGTAATATTTTCTTGAATAAAAGTATTTATTACATTATCTGTCTCCAAAAGTGGTGTGTTATTATTTATATCTTTATAGTAGTTTTTGAATACTTCTAATATGCTCATTAAGTTAGATGTGCTCTTAAATGAACCATCACTTTTATATTTAATATCAATAAAAAGAATTTGTTTATTTTTTTGGATCTTACCGCTATTTTATGTAGATATTTAGGATTTAAAAACATAAGATTGTAATTTACATTTTTCCAGGTTTATGACTACCTTATGATTCAGAACCATTAAGTATTTTTGACTTAATTTAGTAATTTAGTTATGTGCCACTTTATTTGGTTTTGAGCCCATTTTTATCTTGTCTATTTTTTTTTTGTAAGTCTAAAAGTTCTTTGTTCTGCTCTCTCCTTTTTTAAGGTACCAATATTTTATTCTACCATATATGTAAACTTTAAAGGTGTCCCATAGTATAGTATCAGTCACTTCACCATTATCATTTGTTTCCATAAACATGTCTATTTCTTTCATTGTCCATTCCCTAAAGTCTTTTAACTTAGTTATGTAAGCAGGAATTCTCTGTAGAAATCTTAAATCATCTGTATTCATAGTTAATGTAAAGTTTATAGCATTATGGTCCAAAAGTGGACAAGTCATTATAGATACGTCACTTATTTTAGAGTATATATTATTGGATACAAAGACCTCATCAATGTTTGTTTGTTATAGTGAGTATAGACTAAGGAATAATGTTCTCTTAGACCATGTATATCTTTAAGGTTCACCTGGTTTGTAAAGTCATTTAACTTCTTGGCTTAAGATGTTAGTTTTATTTTACCATTTTTAGAAGTATCATTGCCTGATAAAAGGCAGTTAAAATCACCTGTTGCTATAATTTCCCCTTTTGCATTTAAAATAATCAGGTCCAGATATTTGTTAACATGTTTAGTACTCAGTCCTGGTATCCAGTATGTATTAATCAAAGTATAATACTTCCTATTGATTTCCAAAATAACCATGCTTAGCATCCCATCTTTATCTGAAATTGTATCTATAATTCTTGGCATAGTATACGTATTTTCCATAGAATAAGAGTGCCCTTCTTTTATTCTTAAAACATGAATCAGCCAGAATGGTATAGCCAATGAATAAATATTTTTGTAGATCTTTTTTTAATAGATGGGTTTCCTGTAAAAAAAGATGATCTGACCTTTATGCATTTTGACATATTTAAGCAAACTAGCTCTTTTGACATTATTGTTCAAACCATTAATATTTAATTATAAACATTTATAAGCCATTGACTATAATGTGTATGTTATTACTAACTGAAAGACCTTTCTTCTGTGTTGACTTGAAATCTACTGTAAACTTACTTATCATGGATGCATAACGTGTATTAAGCACTACTTTCAAAAACACAAAACTATTTACAAACATACATGAAACAAAGTTTCTGGTTTAGTTAAAAACTTAACTAAACCATCCATCCACCACCTCTCCAGTACCAAAAGACACAAATTATCAATCTCTGCTTAGAATATAGTATACAACAAAAAAGAAAAGCATTATGAAAGCAACTAAAGAAATCTGAATCCATGAAATATACTTTAGAATGAGAATGTCCAATACATCTGAAACTATATGAATATCACATATAATAGCACCTCTAATACATAGATATGCCAGAAATATACATCAGATCAATGTATAAACATTAGAAGCTGAAGGTTAAGAAGATTGTCTATATTTCCAAGACTTTTCAAGAAACATCTGATGATGTAACTATTTTATCAGTCATCTAACATTTTTCATGTAAGGATCTGTTGAATATATATATATATATATAACTTATTACAACATAATTATATTTTGCAGTTATACACATATTACTCATATGTATTAACAATATCTATATTGATGTCTTTATCAGGAAGGGGGGAGAGAAAAAAGGGGAGCCTCACAACCCTCTGTTTAGTTACTAAAGGTTTAATTATATAACATAAGTCTGATGTTAATATGCATAATGAGTTTTCTAATGCAGCTCCTTGTTAACTTGATGTCACTTAATTACTAATAGTGTAATTGAATCTGCAGAATGTATGCATCTATAAGAGAACATAGGCATTTTAAAAAGGAGTTAAAACACTTTTATCAGAACTAATTATTTACCATTTGAAGTATCTAGTGAAGGATAACACAATTTCAAGAGAAAAGAATTATAAGTACAACCATTTAACAAGTTCAAAAGGTCAAATGATGTCATCACTGTTGTTTCCTCAAGCTGCAGCTTCATAAACGTTGTTAAAAAGTATCTAAATATGCTCATGCACAACATAAGTTGTGTCTAGTCAACAAAATGTATTTTCAGTGGGAAATTCAGATCTTGAGGCTTTTAGAGTTTATCAAAAGCAAAAACGCTCAAGCAGCCTTGTCAGTGCATGTCATGAACAATGAGAACAGTCACAGAGACCACCAGTTTCCTCACAAAACTTCAACATCATGAAAAAAAATTAACCCTTTCATATAAAAACAGGTATTTAGAAGTAACAGCAGCTGCCTCAAATCAGAAATCATATTATAATATTTCAATCATTTACCCACCAGTTAACCAGGCCAGAGAGAGAAGAGAAAAAAAGGAACCTAGTGTGTGTGTGTGTGTGTGTGTGTGTGTGTGTGTGTGTGTGTGTGTGTGTGTGTGTGTGTGTGTGTGTGTGTATATATATATATATATATATATATATATATATATATATATATATATATATATATATATATATATATATATATACTTACATTTAGCTATCTATAAAACACCATTAATTTACTGTATTAATGTTTAAATGTATCTAAACAAAGTCTAAAAACATCTAGTTAGAAACACTAATCAGAAACACCTTGTTACCTCACCATTGACCCACTAGAAAAATGCACTTTGTTACTGAGTCAAATGATACTATTACTGAAGAATTAGAAGACATACATAATTTGTAGTTATTTAAAAGGGAAAAGTATGAAAACTACTTATGGGGAAAAGAGAGAAAAGGAACATTGGTAAAAAAGAACAGGAAGAAAGAAGAGAGAGAAAGTTATTTAAATGCTTAGTACTATATGTAATTAGAAGAAGTAGATATAGAAAGGAAAAGAAAAAGTTAATAATAAAAATAATTCACATTACCTTACATCATAGAGACTTTCCAGAATCAAATATATTATGATTCATAAAACAAAGCATTTAAAATTAGAAGGAATGTATTCATTTGTCCTTTAGTTTCTTAGTTTTGTTTGCTCCTTCCTTCACAGACCATACATTTTTTGTTGCCTGTCTCTTCAAACTCTGGGATGACCATTCCATTTCTTTTATGAATGACAGTATTTTCTTCCTTTGGATAAATTCTACTGCTTCTTGTAGGGAATCAAAGATCTTCACTCCTTCTGCCAAGGTGATTTTTATTCTTGCAGGAAAAAGAATTTCAGCTTTAATATTGGCTTTTTTTCAAGGACAGACTCCTTTTTTCTGGACATGACTGTAGAGGTGTAGTCATTGTCAAAATGAATAACTTTTTCACCCATCTTGATAGGGGAATTAATCCAAGCTGATTTCAGCACTAAGTCCTTGTCTTGCGAGGAAAGAAATCTAACTATTATATACCTGGGGTTAGATGAACTCAGAGATGAAGCTGGATTTGCCAGGGACTGATGAGCCCTCTCAATTCCAAAAGAGAGGGATTCAGGCATGTTTAGTGCTGATGAAAACCACTTATTGAGGAATTGAATCATGTTAGCACCCTCTTCTTTCTCAGGAATTCCATATATTCTTATGTTATTCCTCCTTGATCTACTTTCAAGGTCTTCCAGTTTCTCAATCAGCCTGGTATTTTGTTTCAAAAGAAATTCATCTTGATATTCATTTTCTGTCACTCTAGGTCATCTAGGTCAGTTACTGTTTCCTCTAAGGCGAGAATCTATCCAGATTGTTTTTTTTTTACTATTCCATTTAGAAGTTCCAGTTGTTTACTGCATTCTTGTTTGATAATATCCATTTTGTTTTCGAATTTGTCCATTTTAGAGATAGTTTTTGTATGTTTGTTATTATAAGATGTAGTTCTTTCTTCACTGCACTCTCCTGGTGTGGGTTCTTCACGTTGCTCATGTTTTTAGTGACAGTTCTTGGATGTTTGTTATCGTAAGATGTAGTTCTTTCTTCACTGCACTCTCCTGGTGTGGGTTCTTCACGTTGCTCATGTTTTTAGTGACAGTTCTTGGATGTTTGTTATTATAAGATGTAATTCTTTCTTCACTGCACTCTCCTGGTGTGGGTTCTTCACGTTGCTCATGTTTTTAGTGACAGTTTTTGTATGTTTGTTATTATAAGATGTAGTTCTTTCTTCACTGCACTCTCCTGGTGTGGGTTCTTCACGTTGCTCATGTTTTTAGTGACAGTTCTTGGATGTTTGTTATCGTAAGATGTAGTTCTTTCTTCACTGCACTCTCCTGGTGTGGGTTCTTCACGTTGCTCATGTTTTTAGTGACAGTTCTTGGATGTTTCTTATTATAAGATGTAGTTCTTTCTTCACTGCACTCTCCTGGTGTGGGTTCTTCACGTTGCTCATGTTTTTAGTGACAGTTCTTGGATGTTTGTTATTATAAGATGTAGTTCTTTCTTCACTGCACTCTCCTGGTGTGGGTTCTTCACGTTGCTCATGTTTTAGTGACAGTTCTTGGATGTTTGTTATTATAAGATGTAATTCTTTCTTCACTGCACTCTCCTGGTGTGGGTTCTTCACGTTGCTCATGTTTTTAGTGACAGTTCCTGGATGTTTGTTATTGTAAGATGTAATTCTTTCTTCACTGCACTCTCCTGGTGTGGGTTCTTCACGTTGCTCATGTTTTTAGTGACAGTTCTTGGATGTTTGTTATTATAAGATGTAGTTCTTTCTTCACTGCACTCTCCTGGTGTGGGTTCTTCACGTTGCTCATGTTTTTAGTGACAGTTCTTGGATGTTTGTTATTATAAGATGTAGTTCTTTCTTCACTGCACTCTCCTGGTGTGGGTTCTTCACGTTGCTCATGTTTTTAGTGACAGTTCTTGGATGTTTGTTATTATAAGATGTAGTTCTTTCTTCACTGCACTCTCCTGGTGTGGGTTCTTCACGTTGCTCATGTTTTTAGTGACAGTTCTTGGATGTTTGTTATTATAAGATGTAGTTCTTTCTTCACTGCACTCTCCTGGTGTGGGTTCTTCACGTTGCTCATGTTTTTAGTGACAGTTCTTGGATGTTTGTTATTATAAGATGTAGTTCTTTCTTCACTGCACTCTCCTGGTGTGGGTTCTTCACGTTGCTCATGTTTTTAGTGACAGTTCTTGGATGTTTGTTATTATAAGATGTAGTTCTTTCTTCACTGCACTCTCCTGGTGTGGGTTCTTCACGTTGCTCATGTTTTTAGTGACAGTTCTTGGATGTTTGTTATTATAAGATGTAGTTCTTTCTTCACTGCACTCTCCTGGTGTGGGTTCTTCACGTTGCTCATGTTTTTAGTGACAGTTCTTGGATGTTTGTTATTATAAGATGTAGTTCTTTCTTCACTGCACTCTCCTGGTGTGGGTTCTTCACGTTGCTCATGTTTTTAGTGACAGTTCTTGGATGTTTGTTATTATAAGATGTAGTTCTTTCTTCACTGCACTCTCCTGGTGTGGGTTCTTCACGTTGCTCATGTTTTTAGTGACAGTTCTTGGATGTTTGTTATTATAAGATGTAGTTCTTTCTTCACTGCACTCTCCTGGTGTGGGTTCTTCACGTTGCTCATGTTTTTAGTGACAGTTCTTGGATGTTTGTTATTATAAGATGTAGTTCTTTCTTCACTGCACTCTCCTGGTGTGGGTTCTTCACGTTGCTCATGTTTTTAGTGACAGTTCTTGGATGTTTGTTATTATAAGATGTAGTTCTTTCTTCACTGCACTCTCCTGGTGTGGGTTCTTCACGTTGCTCATGTTTTTAGTGACAGTTCTTGGATGTTTGTTATTATAAGATGTAGTTCTTTCTTCACTGCACTCTCCTGGTGTGGGTTCTTCACGTTGCTCATGTTTTTAGTGACAGTTCTTGGATGTTTGTTATTGTAAGATGTAGTTCTTTCTTCACTGCACTCTCCTGGTGTGGGTTCTTCACGTTGCTCATGTTTTTAGTGACAGTTCTTGGATGTTTGTTATTATAAGATGTAGTTCTTTCTTCACTGCACTCTCCTGGTGTGGGTTCTTCACGTTGCTCATGTTTTTAGTGACAGTTCTTGGATGTTTGTTATTATAAGATGTAGTTCTTTCTTCACTGCACTCTCCTGGTGTGGGTTCTTCACGTTGCTCATGTTTTTAGTGACAGTTCTTGGATGTTTGTTATTATAAGATGTAGTTCTTTCTTCACTGCACTCTCCTGGTGTGGGTTCTTCACGTTGCTCATGTTTTTAGTGACAGTTCTTGGATGTTTGTTATTATAAGATGTAGTTCTTTCTTCACTGCACTCTCCTGGTGTGGGTTCTTCACGTTGCTCATGTTTTTAGTGACAGTTCTTGGATGTTTGTTATTATAAGATGTAGTTCTTTCTTCACTGCACTCTCCTGGTGTGGGTTCTTCACGTTGCTCATGTTTTTAGTGACAGTTCTTGGATGTTTGTTATTATAAGATGTAGTTCTTTCTTCACTGCACTCTCCTGGTGTGGGTTCTTCACGTTGCTCATGTTTTTAGTGACAGTTCTTGGATGTTTGTTATTATAAGATGTAGTTCTTTCTTCACTGCACTCTCCTGGTGTGGGCTCTTCACGTTGCTCATGTTTTTAGTGACAGTTCTTGGATGTTTGTTATTATAAGATGTAGTTCTTTCTTCACTGCACTCTCCTGGTGTGGGTTCTTCACGTTGCTCATGTTTTTAGTGACAGTTCTTGGATGTTTGTTATTATAAGATGTAGTTCTTTCTTCACTGCACTCTCCTGGTGTGGGTTCTTCACGTTGCTCATGTTTTTAGTGACAGTTCTTGGATGTTTGTTATTATAAGATGTAGTTCTTTCTTCACTGCACTCTCCTGGTGTGGGTTCTTCACGTTGCTCATGTTTTTAGTGACAGTTCTTGGATGTTTGTTATTATAAGATGTAGTTCTTTCTTCACTGCACTCTCCTGGTGTGGGTTCTTCACGTTGCTCATGTTTTTAGTGACAGTTCTTGGATGTTTGTTATTGTAAGATGTAGTTCTTTCTTCACTGCACTCTCCTGGTGTGGGTTCTTCACGTTGCTCATGTTTTTAGTGACAGTTCTTGGATGTTTGTTATTGTAAGATGTAGTTCTTTCTTCACTGCACTCTCCTGGTGTGGGTTCTTCACGTTGCTCATGTTTTTAGTGACAGTTCTTGGATGTTTGTTATAAGATGTAGTTCTTTCTTCACTGCACTCTCCTGGTGTGGGTTCTTCACGTTGCTCATGTTTTTAGTGACAGTTCTTGGATGTTTGTTATTATAAGATGTAGTTCTTTCTTCACTGCACTCTCCTGGTGTGGGGTCTTCACGTTGCTCATGTTTTTAGTGACAGTTCTTGGATGCTTGTTATTATAAGATGCAGTTCTTTCTTCACTGCACTCTCCTGGTGTGGGTTCTTCACGTTGCTCATGTTTTTAGTGACAGTTCTTGGATGTTTGTTATTATAAGATGTAGTTCTTTCTTCACTGCACTCTCCTGGTGTGGGTTCTTCACGTTGCTCATGTTTTTAGTGACAGTTCTTGGATGTTTGTTATTGTAAGATGTAGTTCTTTCTTCACTGCACTCTCCTGGTGTGGGTTCTTCACGTTGCTCATGTTTTTAGTGACAGTTCTTGGATGTTTGTTATCGTAAGATGTAGTTCTTTCTTCACTGCACTCTCCTGGTGTGGGTTCTTCACGTTGCTCATGCTTTTAGTGACAGTTCCTGGATGTTTGTTATTGTAAGATGTAGTTCTTTCTTCACTGCACTCTCCTGGGGTGGGTTCTTCAAGTTGCTCTTGTTGAGATCTCCAGTACAAAACTTCTTGATGGGAATAATTAAAACATTCTCTTGACTATGTATTAATTTTTAGAAAATAATAAAGAGTATATCTAACTTTTAGTATACTTTTAGTTAGATTTTTCTAAAAACCGAAGTATATTTCCTGTCAGGATATTAAAATCTAAACAGAGCTATGGATTTTGCTGCTATCAGACTGGCATCTTGTCCATGCCCCATGGATTGATTCTTTAGTAGCTTGTGTTAGCCAAGGTTTAGGATTTACTTTTACTTTCTTTTTTTCCCTCTTGAAGGCATTTTATTGAGATCTGACTAAATTTCAGTATTGTATCATCTAAGTGTGGATATTTCAATCTGTTTCCATTACATGATGTTAGGGTAGATGTGAATGACTGTTAACTAATGTTTTTGATGTTATGAACTAAGTTTTAGTTTTGTTATTTTGGGACAGATAAGGTATGTGAATAGGTACAAGCTGGCTGATGGTAGTTAAGACAGTCTGAGAGAATACTGGTAGATGTAAGTTTAATGGGACTGGATATTATTGGTGAGTTATTTTGTGATGTATTATACGTTGTGGGATAGTTAAAAACATGCAAATTCATCTAAGTTTATTGAATGTTGAAATGTGATCAATGTGACTGAATTCCAGTCTGTATTAAAATTATACATAAAATAATTGTTCCTGAGGAATATTGCAAACTACTTAGGAGAGTATATCTTCAGGTGTAGGGATGTTACTTGCTCAGGAGATGTATAAAGCAATGAAGCAGATGCTTTTATGGTTATTAAGTTTAAGGAAGGAGATAATTACTCCTTCATTACTGAACTAGGCAGGGGTGTATTAGTGGGGGATACGTTCAAGAAGTGTGTCAGGGTAAATCATGGCTACACCACCTCCTTTCTATTAACTGTCCAATCAGTGCACAATGTACTGTAGCCTGAGAAAGTATTGTTACATCTTTTGTTTCTAGTTTTAGCCAAGGTTCAGTTATGCAGAGGATGTCCTGGGAATGGTCACAAATACATTCATGTAGGTTGTGTGAATTTAGTGTATATACTTTCTAGACAGGTACTGACAAGTTTTAGTGAACCTTTAAAATGTTGGAATGCGGCAGTTTTAGTTGCTGCTTGACCCAAGGTTAGGGTAAATGTTCCTGCAGTGAAGTATGGTTTGTGGAAGGATGTGGTTGGAAGCTAAACACCTGTATGATGTGGTTGGAGGCTAAACACCTGTATTTGATTCATGGTGGTCTGAGAAGTATCGATGGTGTGGGCTGTGTTTGAAACAGTTCAGAAGGGCAACCTTCAAAAGGTGTGCATTGATGTAGTTGTATAGGATGGATGAAATTGTTACTGCATAGTCATAAGAATCTTACAAAAATGTAAACAAGGAGGTAGGTAAGAATGTGGTTTGGGTGAAGGAGGCAGTGGCAGGACTTTATGTATGAAAGAGACAGTAGTGTGGTAGTAATTAATAGATTAATGAGTGTTGTGTGCTTTAGATTATAAGTTTTTGAAGAACGGAGATGATTATATATAAAGTTATTGAAAAAGATTACTAGAGCAAGTGGTTGATTATGTGTTCACATGTTTCAGTAGTACAGCTAGGATGGAGCAAATGGGGCAGATGCCCTGGGTGCAAAGTGCTAGAGGGCTTGACTGGCCATCCATCATACCAACCACTCTTTTGTGCGGTACAGGCTTTTAAAAGTTAGTATTAGATTTGTGGTCCGACTTCAGCACTGTAGAGCTCCATGTGTGGTCTAACTGTAGCAACTGCGTACTATAGCGTAGCAAACAGTTTGTTACAGTTAAAATGGAAAAAAATCATTTTATTTTTATTTTTTTTTAGCTAAAACCTGAGTGCTGTAGTGCTCCATGCAGGATATAAACTGTGATAATAATTTGTGACTACCTGGTGATGATGTTCCATTGTAACCAACCTACAAGCAAACCATATTCATTTCAACAATAATGCCTGTCTGTAGACATGTTTGAATTTTATTGTTGAAATGTATATAGTTTGCTTGTAACTTAGTTACAATGGAATAGCATCATCAGGTATTCAAAAATTATTATCTTGCATGGAGCTAGAGGAAATATGATAGTGTGCAGAAAGCTACTCACATTAATAGAAACAGCCGGTACCGGGTAGGACTGACCATCATTCCTCATCATATAATGTACTGATGTATGGTATACCGATAATAGCTGTGTGTATTTTATTGTCAGCTCTATCATTCTCAGGATTTGTTATGATAGTGAAGTTGGGTATGCTCATAAAGTACAACAGAGATCCTTACAAATTCTATGGCTGCATTATTTTTTCAGATGTATTGTTTTAGTTAATGCATTTTTGGTGTATATAACATCAAAACAAGTGAATTCAAATGAATCTGTAGACCTGTTTGACCTGTTAGGCAAGATTCAAATAACAAATTCACCACCATAGCAGGAACAGGCAAGCAAAAACTGAGGGTAATGCTACTCAATGCTAGAAGTCTAAATCTCAAAATGCACTCACTCGAGGCACTCCTTAAAATAGAGAGCATCGATATTTGTGCAGTGACTAAGACCTGGTTCAAGGCTCCAGAGAGCACCCCTGCACTACCAGGCTAGAACTCATACCACACGTTTTGTCCATGTAACCTGGACCAAAACACCAAAGGCAGAGGTGTGTCCATATTCATTAAGGATATCCACACCTCCAAGCTAGTTGTTCAGCATAATGCATCCAAGGTTATCCAAGTGCAACTAACTCTGGACAAAACTGCAATCCAAATTGTAGCTTGCAACAGATTTCCCACCATGCCCCAGGAATCCCACTCCTCTTTTCTTGATGTACTGGAAAATATTAGGGTTCAACCAAACACCCTAATAATGGGTGACTTCAACTACCACACCATTAACTGGGAAAACTACTTTTGTACCAACTCCTTAGCTCAACGCTTTCTGGAATTCATAACGTCCAATGCCCTGGATCAACTTATCCACACCCCACCAGGGGCAACAGTATCCTAGGCCTAGTCATTATCAACATGAGTGACCGGTGATCCACACCTGAAGTCAACTCCTCATTGGTCCGATCTGACCATAAGCTAATAACCCTTGATATCCAAATCCCGCCTCCATCCCCATTAAGGAAACCACAATAAAACATTTCTCCAAAGCCAACTTCATGCTTAGGACAGAAGTGCTGAACTTCATGACACCCATGCAGATGGACAATACAGTTACAACTGCTGAATCCTACACAAATGCACTCTATAAGCACTTACACAAGTGCATGCTTCATGCTATCCCAAACAGAACCAAGACGCTATCCTCCAAAAAAGGAAACCAATCTGATGGTCCCCTGCCATAAACAAACTGTACAACAGAAAGAAGAAACTGTTGCAAAGGACAGTAAAATCCCATGAGTGGAGGTGTTCCCTGGTCAGCCTCAGTAAAAAGCTGAGATTCCTTATAAGATCCTCCAAAGCTAGCTACGAAAACAAAATCATCACTAATTCCAAGGACAACCACAAAGCATTCTATAGTTATGTCAAGAATCTCGATGGCAACATCCAGATCTGCTTTGAGTTACAGCACAAAGGCAAGAAAATTACAGAACGAACTGATATTGCCAACATCCTGGCAGATAGGTTCAGTGCTAACTTTACCCCCCTCTCACCCCCCTAAATGGCTCATATCTTTACAGGAAGAATGCAGAGTCCCTGTAATCACAACTAGGTAAAAGCTGCACTCTCTAAAGCCAAAAACACAGCATCCATGGGACCGGACAACATCCCAAGCTGCGTTTTATACAAACTTTAGAACAAACTGGCTCCCCACTTAAGCACCATGTTCAATAATAGCCTCGCATCAGGCTTTGTCCCCACTGAATGGTGCACAGCAACAGTTATCCCACTCCACAAAGCGGGAGCCACCACTGATCTCGGGAACTATCGACCTATTAGCCTTACGAGCCTGGTCTGCAATGCCATGGAATGTATCATCATGGAACTCATAAACAAAGACATTGGTAACCTCCAAACTCTGGATCCCACCCAGTTCGGGTTTGTGAAAGGCAGATCATGCCTCCTGAACCTGATCGACTTCTTTGAGGCAGTCACCAAAGCCGTAGATGAGGGTAAGGTAGTTCACACAGCCTATCTTGACCTCGCCAAGGCTTTCAACACCATCCCCCATTCTGGAATTATAGCTAAACAGACTAAAATAGGTATAAATCCCTATGTCACAAGATGGGTTGCCAACTGGCTCAGTGACAGAACTCACACTGTAAAAGTTGCATACTCCAAATCTGACCTCAAAGCAGTGACAAGTGGAGTACCACAGGGTTCCGTCCTGGGACCTCTCCTGCTTGGTATCTACTTCTTTGAAGTACAGGCTAACACAGAAGGCCTCTGGCTAATGAAGTTCACAGATGACTGCAAACTAAGAGCCATAGTCAAGTCCCCAAATAATGTGGACATCCTACAGAAAGGCCTCGCTGAGAGAGATGCCTGGTGTCAGAGCCATGGCCTCAAGCTCAATGCCTAAAAGTGCAGTGTCATCCCCTTTGGTAAAACTTCTGTACCCATGAACTACCACATAGGCAGCAATCTACTTAACACCGAATGCGTGATAAGAGACCTTGGGACCCAGGTGGACCGTAGCCTCTCCTTTGATAGTCACATCACCACAGTAGTCAGGAAGTCCTTCTATGTGGCACACCTCATCATAAAAGGGTTCTCATCCAGGAAAAAAGAGGTCTTTGTTCCCCTCTACTCGACACTCATTAGACCCATTATAGAGTACAATGCCCCTTTTGGAATGTACCTCACAAGACATCTGCAGCAGCTGGAAAGGCCACAGAAGTACTTCACAAAGAGGATTACTGGCCTCAAACAAATGCCCTACACTGACCACCTCAAAAAACTCCAGCTTTACTCCGTAACATTTCACCTACTCCGCGGTGATCTCTGCCTAACATATAAAGCTATGTCAAACCCAGAACTGTTGGACATGCTACACCTAAAGAAATCCCAATCCCTCCGAGCTACACGCTCTAGGGACCTAAACATTGTCACCACAATAAACAGGGCATGCTGGAGGGATAGATTCCTGTCCCATACTCTAGAACAGGCTAGCCATCTATGCCAAGCAAAGTTCTTCATTAGCACTCTTCAAGAAAAATCTTGATGAGTGGATGGAAAATAGGAAATACACTCTGGGGATCACTTCTGTGTCTCTACCCGACAGTGGCACAGGAAAATAACTTTCTTGGGTGGCATAAGCCAGGGAATCCTGATGGCTAGGCTTACGTAGGCCCTTGGGCCGACAGCCTAGTACCTACCTATGACCTTACAGAAAAAAAATATTGTATTGAAAACAGTAAAAGTTCCTTAAGTTTATGGACATGTGTAGAAGCTTGTAATGTTTTATTATGGCACCTCTGATAAAAAGCAGGAGAAGGCAAAGGATATAACAGAGGAGTTACAAATCCAGGAATGAAAAATATTCAGGTTTACCTAAATTTGTTGCACACAGGGGCCCAATCATGTGTTGAACCATATAAATGTGTAAGTGTAACAAAGGCAGTGAAGCATAAAAGCTGAAAAACAGCACAGCAAAGATTCACAGGCTAGAAGGCTATTTATTTCTATGAAGGACACAGAATGCATTTATGGATGCAATAGGCATGGAAAAAGCAACTTAAACTAAGTTAGACTAAATATACAGCAATATTCAGATCTAGTGTAAAAATCTATATGTAATCAAACTTGGTTCTATTGTCTTAGCAAGGTAATGCAGGCAAATAAAAGCCTGACTGGTGTTTTATATCATTATATCTACTTATCTGTCTATATTTGCCTATGCAGAAAATATTGGCTACTGTAAACTTCATGACTGAAATTAATTTCTGTATCAGTGAAAATGCATGCATACACTGTTGCTGCCCAATTTCATGGGATGGCTAAAATCTGTCTCATTAAAAATTATCAGTCTGATCAGAGATGTTAATTTTCTGCTTCATGGGCAGAGGAAAGATGGCCAGCATTTTAGTCAGTTTTAATAAAAAAGTGTTGTTTTTGTACAAAAACATTTCTTAAAAGAAGTTGCTTATTTGATCTTTTCCAATTCCCTTTATTAATTGTCATTTTTCTCCCAGTGGTGTACAGCATTTATTAAAGCCAACAGTTTGCAACCACTTGAAATGTCTGAAATGATCTTTAGAGGACATTGATTTTATACCTTCTGAAGTCATAGTAACATTTCCTTTCAATTGTCACAAAAAACTTTGAAGTGAGGTCTATAATACAGCTGGTGAAAAAAAATCTTTGGCAAGATATAAAGTGATACAACATCAGATACTCTGGAGAAAGTACAAGACTCTGTCAGGCCAAGGACATTGACTGAAATGGACACCAGCGATGACAGCTTTTATGCAGCAAACTCTGGGATTATGAAGGTCATGTTATTGTCACTTATGAAAACCACAAAGTAAATGACTGTGCCCACAATGGCTATTTCTGTAAGGTTTGATTGCTTAGGTTTTTAAGGCAGGTAAACAGGCTTGAGTGTGACACCAACAAGACACTCGTGACACAGCTTTTCACTCTGGTAACAAACTGTTAAGATTTTTTTTCCTTAGTTGTTTTCTTAATACCCGACATTTAGATATGCACCACTTCTATTCTGAAACTCAGCATGCATATTTACTGGTGCAATTCAAGACCATACTGTACATGAGCAAAGTTATACTGTCACAATGTTTCCAACTGCCTTCAGGAGTAAGACAAAATAAATACATAACTACTATTTGTGTTTACATGTGAAGTGCAGACAGACAGAGAGGTATGCTGTTTGTAGCAGTACAGATCTCGAAGATCATTCATTTAAAGACATGAAAACAGGTACACTGATTACATGTATTACAGATAGGGCATGTCTGTGAAGAACATGTCTAAACTGATCAGTTGGGCACATGAGAATAATATGCTGATTAATACATCAAAAACTAAGCATACAAGATTGGAGAGAAACAGATTGCAAGGTGATTATTTAATATAGCACATAGTGATTGAAAATGTAAATTCATTTAAGGACCTGGGTATATGGGTAAATCTAGCTTTGAGTTTTTCTAATTATATCAGTGGTTTGGTTATTGATATTTATGGAAATGTAGGTTGAATAAAAAGATTTATGGAGTCTAGGAAATCAGAAATGATTAAACCATTGTTTGTTAATTACTTTAGACCTGAACATGAGTATGGAATAACAATATGGAAACCTTATGAGAAAACAAAAAATAATAATTTGGAAAGAGTGCAGTGGCAAATATACCAATGGCATCTGTGGATGTGAACATTTAAGTTATTATGAAATCAGTATAGTATCTCACATAGAAATTTAAAAGTAGACCGTATTCGGGTATATAGGACATTTAGACAACTATTTGGGGTCATCACAAATACTAGAGAATCATCAGCCAACCCATATAAAAGATTCTATAGGAGTGAGACGTGTACTGATTGGTCATCAGCCAGCCCATATAAAAGATTCTATAGGAGTGAGACGTGTACTGATTGGTCATCAGCCAGCCCATATAAAAGATTCTATAGGAATGAGAAGTGTACTGATTGGTTCTCTGACAGAGCAGCTGATGCATGGAACAGACTACCAAATTACATTAATGCAAGTACTAGTTTAGATATTTTAAGAACAATCTGGATAGTTATTAAACGAATACTGTTTTGGTATATTGGCAGGCTAGAAGGGCATTATTGCCTGTTTCTGAAATATTTCTATGTATGTTACACAAAATGAAGATTGTCCCCACATTAAGTAATATAATGTGACAGAACAATACTGAAGACTTGGTATAGCTTATACACAAAAAACATGGTAAGTGTCTTAGAGATGGTTACTTTAAGCAGATTATCTACCATTCAGGAATGGATGTATTTAAGATCCTTTGGTTAAGAGCCAACAGAAAGTCCTGAGGAAACATGAGGTACCTCTGCTTGTTGTCAGTATACAAAGGTAATGCAAAGCTCTCAAATGTGCAATGTCCTCTAAAGGAATCATATAGATAGTGAAAAAATAAGGACTTAAGGATAAAGCCTATGGCAACACATAGCCAAAAGGGTATGATACAGACAAATTAACCCTAGAGTCTACCCTCAGTAATAGGAGGCAAATCAATGCAGTATAACCCCAGTGATTCCATAGTCATTCTCAAGCTCATCCAGCAAGGTAGAGTGGCCCATGGCATCAAATGTTGATGAAAGTTCTAGCAGGACAAAAATGGAATAATGACACTGACATCTCAATGAGACAAAATCATTAAAGAAATTAGTAAGAGCTGTCTCAGTGCTATGTATGTCCTAAATCTCAGACAGGTAGTGGTCACCAATACAATTATCTCTTAAATACAACTACAGCCAAAAGCATACTTCTTTATCAAGAGCATTACTAACTAAAGGCAGGCTTTGAACAGGCCTACAGTTATCCAAACGGTTGTGGTTGAGATCCACCTTTCTGAGGACAGGAATAATCAATATTTTCTTCATTAATTATGACTACCCCCCCTCTAGAGAGGGGAGGAGAGGACAACTGGTAAAGGACTGGACATAAAACCTCCACACAAGAAAGGACTAGTCCAGCTGGACAAGGATCCATCTGTCAACTGGTGTCATGCATGCTAGAAACCAAGGAGTTAAATCATTATAATTCAGAATTAAGAGCTCACAGCTAGAAGATGCTCTACACTCTCTCTCTTCTATTACTGGGACAGCCTGATAAGCATCTTTCTGAAGCCCTGATATAATTCAGGTAACCTTTGTGGAAAAGTACTGTGTGTCAAGATCTCAATCTTAACAAGACAAAGTCTTTTTCGTGGTGAGACAGATTGGGTTGCAGAGTCTACTGACCACATGAAGGACAACCAGAGAACAATTTGCCACTGTTTAGCTCTCCCTAGATAAGTACTCAGATCTCTTTCAGGAGGGTGGAAAATGTTAGATTGAACAGTGGTATGCCAGAGAAAGTGTGCCCAGAGGCAGAACTGAACATATGTATTTATACTCTAACCTTTTAATGGCAAACCTAAGTTCCCAAAGCAGAATATTTAACTGGCAAAGATTCATCTCTATGTTCAGTAGTTTCCCATTTCTAGTTCCTAGTTTCTGCACCTTAGTTACATGGGCTATACCCGAAAGCACATAGGTCAGGTAATCATCAAGTGCTATAAATAAACCTCACTTGCATTGTATATGATAGATTGCAAAGCACTGTTTTAAAGAAAAAAAGTTAGCCACCAATCTTACTTACCAAGAACTACCGTAATATCACTGAATACAGAAAAACACTTGCTCCACATTTAATTCCATACAGGCATCTATCATCGTATTTCAGCTTTAATCAAACAATGTCTCAAGGTGAGTTTATCTGATTCTATTATTTCTTTAAAATTGTAGGTATACTACTGAAGGAAGAGGAATTGTATGCATGTTACACACAACATTTTAAGTCTGATCCACCACTTTATACTTGTCCAATAGTTCCAGGCTATATTGCTTTGATTCTTTTGGAACCGGAGTAGATGTGGGAATGTCCTTGCAGGTTTTCATACTATTTCATTGCTGTACACTGGCTAACTTAGTATGAAAGCCTTTTGTTGAAATTGCTTATATACTTACAAGTCCTCTCAAATTTGTAGCACTTTCCTCTAAACATATAGAAGATTATGAATGAGTCTTCAGACATAACCAGCTAATATGTTCAAGACATGGATATTATGAAATGTCACCTTGACAGCGAAGCCTGAGAGCTAGATCTTGGCAACTATGTTCAAAACATAATAAAGGGTTATGATCAGTGAGACAATTCATAATTATTTGTAGTACATGAAACTTTATCTGCTTCATGTATTAACACTTACAGAATAAAAAAAGTGTAGGAGGCCAAACAGTCTTACTAGCTTTCAGCCTTTGAAAACAAGTAACACACATAGCGTTGTCAGAGACAGCAGGCAATAGTGATGGATGCATCTCTTTCAAAGCTATAAGACACTTCATTCCTTCTGCTGCACTTTTTTGGTCATAACAGTGGTAGAAGAGAAGTTTTAACAATTTCAAAAGCTATTTTAATTCCAGCAACTCTCCTTTGCTGGCTAACTCTGTCATAAGTTCATGTCTAGTGTGAGACTTGATTTTAAGTGTTTTGGGGTGCATAGCAAAAGATTTTAAGTGTTTTGGGGTGCATAGCAAAAGCATCTATCTGATATCAGAAAGGTGCTTAACAACCTTGACTTTCTGCCATTTTTTTTAGCATAATCAAGGAGCTCCATGAACTAAAAACTGTTTGAAACCCAGCTCTATATTTGCACTGTTCACTGACTCTGAGGACTTAAGCAATGTCCTGCAAGTTATAGGCAGGTGTGAAAGACCCAGTCTTGTAACATGTCTGTCTTGTGTAGTATTATTTGCTGCACATGAAATAACATCAGAAGAGCAAGCCAAAGAACCTTCTAATTCTGTCATACTTCTACCATCAGAACAGAATGGAAGTGCACACTTATATGGAATAGATAAGATTTAGGGCAGCAACACTATTTTCCAGAAAAGATTTATTAGTTTTTGAACCTCTGTTTAAAACAATAAAAGAAAAAAATGTTAGAGAGCCTTTTAACTTGTATGAAAATTGCTTTAATGCCCCCCCCCCCCCCAGTACACTTGCTTTCAAATGAAAGTGTTAAATTGCTCACAAGGACTGAGACTTTTTATTGCTTTACTACGGGACCATATATTAGATCAAACTGCACACCAAATTATTATACTGCATACAATATTCCATTCAGTATGACAGTGTTACATTGTCTGAGGTAGTTTTAAAACAATATTTTTAAAAGTCATAAAGAAAAGCTAACATACAAGTAAACTGTGACAATTTACTCTGTGAACAGATGGTATGCTGTGAGATCTGGGCAACTTGTCAAATCATGACTTGACTGTATGTACTCAAATGTAGTTCAACAAAAATATGCTGCTGGTCTGCAAATGATGTCAAACACCAGGTTCATTGCAAAGATAATTATTTTATTTTCTTGAAGTACAAATGTTCCAGAGTGATATCATTTAGCTGAGGGGGATATAGAAGATTTTGGCACATAAGCGGCAGGGGGCTACAGAACTAATGGACATATTTTAAATTTATTAGCTTATTACTTTTTCATGCTTTTTATCACACTTGACTGCATGAATGAGGTTCATAAAAACATCTTTTTTTTTTTGACAGTGCATGATTTCCAAAGATAGACCACAGGGGCCATGGAAGCTGGACTGAACACTCTATAGAGCCCCAACTCTTCTGCCCAAAGGAACCTTCATCGGATAACAAACACAGACTACCAGACAATGTCCTGCATAGCACTAAGATGACCATGCCATGGGGACATAACCACAGATGTCAAAATGTAATACACTTGGGCCACAGATACCTGGTGGAGTGACTGTAAGACTGCAGGCACAGTACAGTCATCCTTAAGCATCAATCAGCAGCTTGTCAGATGCATGCTAGTGGTATGCCTGCTGTAAAAGGCACAGGTAAGGGAATTTAAATCTACAGTAGATGATTAATTCTGGGTAGACTAATGACAGCCCTGTGCATGAATGGCAGGGGTAAAGTCATGGTGGTGGCACTGGAGGAAAGCAAACAATTGGAACAGAATAGACAATGACACCCAGAATGGTGGTGTAATAGCTACAGTCAGCCCACTGCCATTCTCATACCACTGCTGGGAATAACTAGAGGTAATATGGACAGCAGAACAGGTCAGCCAGCATTAGCAAGGTCTCTGAGAAATATCCAGCTATTAACATCAGCGGTATGTTCATACTCCTATGCCTGAAGAGTCTTGCCTGGCATCTCTGGCAAATCAGCTTACTGTCCTATAACTCACTAAGTTATAAAATCAGAAAAGAAAAATAAAGGTATCTATGACTCACTCACATGGCCTTCATATACCTGAACACTTATTCCTACACAGGCACATGTAACTACCTGTCATTAATACTTACTATAGAATGTTGAGACACTGTCCGTAACCTTCTTTTCCCATTGACTAAGAAGGTCACAGTGGCACCTCTTCATGTCAATATAGCAATGCCGGCACTTCTCAACGGAGGTGTTATATCTGTGGTATCCATCACCACTCTGGCAAAGGAGTTCTTGGCATCCACTTTGTACTGGAGACTCTCATATAAGTCCCCCTCTGGGCATTCCCAGTGGCCACTGTACAAGAGTCACAAAAGGATTTTGGTTTTCTTCTCACACCAGGTACAAGACATTCTACACTCTACCCCCTCAGAAGCCATGGTCTCTTCATAAGGTTCAATACAGAGGAAAACTGTAGAAGACTCATGCCAATGCACTTTGCTGATATCAAATGACACACATTAATAAGCAGCAGGAAAGTGACAGAGCCTAATGCCATCATATAGTCATGTGTTATCAAACACTATGCCAGTGTGGTGTTTGGAGTGACATGCTGGCCTAGAGGTATTTAGCTTATATAACTCTTGTCCTAGTCCACACTTGCACAACCGGATCTATTGGGGCCATGAAGCTGATTAATAGCCCTAGGTCATGGACCTGGCTATTCTTGTACAGTATACTTTGCAGTCATTTACACATGTAGAAAGGCAGGCTTATGATTCACTGTACAGTCCTGGGCTTGTCCGCTGAGCGTTAAATTCAGTTACAGAGATATTTATTCCAAATTGACTAATTAGCATAACTGCAATGCTGTGAGCTTTGGAACTGTACAACAGAGTCACTACAGCCATTGCAGCACTTATCATGCAATGGAGCTTTACTGGTATAGCGAGTGACACTATCAGTGGATATTGTCTTCACTCTACATACAACAAACCTACAACTGCTCTGGTAACAGTTGATGAGACAGTAACAGGTGGGGGTAATGTCTAGATAACAGCAGTACTTGTTACGGTTGATGCTGCTCCACATCTATGTGCTAATGGGGTGGAGGGGCACAAGGACATATGTGACGCATCTCCACAGCACATAAAGACAGTGATTTACAGAATACAGAAGAGTATAACATAAGAAGGAATAAGGGGACACAGGCCATATGCAGGTTGAGAAAATGAATGGGTAAATGGGATTTTTCATTTGGTTGGGTGGCTAGTTAGCCACCTGCAGACAGCTATGTTATGTGCACAGTGAGTGGTCCGATGACAGATGAGTAAAACCAGGGCTCAGGTGCAGGCAGCAGCCCATCAAATTATAGGCTGTAGGACTCTTTCAGGTACACTATGACCACTGCTATGCAGCACATTCAAACATGTTACAATGCATACTATCTGCATATTTATATCTCAAATGGAACACAGTCAACAACTTGAGGTGGGAACAGAATACAGGCTATCAGATACTGGGCTGGTATAAACATGTGGAGCACATGAGGGTGCTGACAGAGTGCATGTAATAACATACCCCATTCATATGCTACCCTAGTGAAATGCTATACAGACCTGTCTCTGTGATACTGGACTTATAGTAGGGGTTGCACCTTAAGGTGCGCGTGTGTGTGTGTGTGTGTGTGTGTGTGTGTGTGTGTGTGTGTGTCTGCGTGTGTGTGTGTGTGTGTGTGTGTGTGTGTGTGTGTGTGTGTGTGTGTGTCTGTGTGTGTATGTGCGTGCATGCAGTACAGCTACTGCAGCTGTATGTCTGAATTTATTGAGACATGCCATCTAAGGAGAGAAAGCACCTGGAGAAGTTCAACCATGCATAGATGTAAGTTTTACTACTGTCCTTCCATGAGCATGGATGGCAGATACCAGAAACATGTAAGACCAACTTGCCCTTTCTGGACAGTGTGTGCCATGATCTGGTAAAGTATGTTGCAGGTAATCTTAACAGGAAAGTCCATCAGGGATAAAACATGAGTCGCATGCCCACTAGAAGTCTCAATCCACTGCAAAGGACAAGTTTTCTAAAATTGGGGTCCACCATTGCAAACTCCAGGATTACCATAGAGGAGTTATTGTTACCACTGTATGGGGAAATGGGAAGGACCTTGACACCTGACAGATGCATGGATGTGGGATACTAACTAGATGCACCATCCCATCTCTCTGTTAGCAATGCATCAGGTTGGTATTAGCTTATGTCAGTAACAAAGTTTATTGGCATACCTATTCCACAAGCTGAGAGATATTTAACTAGCCAGTTTCTTAGTTTTAGTTCTTGAACTTGCTTCTTCGTGCTCAGCACTTCTTTAGAACTTGCTGTAAGCACTAAATAAGCTACAAATTACTACATAACTCAACCTTCCTCATTACCTAGAGGAAAACAGGTTTTTGTATTTACTTTCCTCACTTTTTAGAAGAAAACAGCTCTTGTACTTATTTTCCTCATTTGTCTAGAGGAAAATATTTTTTTATTCAGGTATGTCCAAGGGTCAGCTTTCGGTGTTCTCTCCTGTCTACCTGATGAATCTGGGCATCTTGAGGCAATGTAGCAATTGCCACATGTACACAGACAACCCTCTCCTCCTGGGTCTACATGACTAGACTGAAAGATCACAACAGTGAATGTATGTACATCAATACATTTACGTCGATGTACATACTGAGCGAAACACCTAAACAGCGAAAACCGGAATGCCGAACGTGTTTCATAGCCAGCAGCACAATGGTGGGGATAAGGAAGTATATCCTTTTCCCCACTGTACTGGTCTTGGGGTTGGTATATTTAAGTAGGGGTGTGTGGGGGGAAAAGCCCCCCACATGGGGGGTGCAGGGGGACTTGCCCTGCTGTAAAAGCTAATTAATTTAATAATTTAGTTTAGAATTTACCTACCTGTGCGGCGCATTATGATGATGAAACACGTTCGGCGTTCCGGTTTTTGCCGTTTAGTTGTTTCGCTCAGTATGTACATCAACGTAAATGTGTCGATGTACATACATTCACTGTTGTGATCTTTCAGTCTAGTCATATAGACCCCTCCTCCTATCAACCAACACTACAACTTGTGAGAGATGCACTTATCTTGCCAAACTGGAAGCAAAGCTCTCTCCAATCAAGACTGAACTTGACAGTCAAGAGGAGAAAGTAAACACTTGCACCACACTCAACACATAGTCCCACTAAACCTACACAACCAAAATCCACACATAGAAACACAAAAACATTCAAGGAGGCTCTCAACAATAATCTGCCCAAGCATCAGAGACACAAGCAGCCTCCACCCCCCAACACAACCCAGATGACAAATAGCCCACATACTCAGTGTGCCACTCAACCACAGCCCATAAGGCAAAACAATGTACCCTACACACTAGTCATAGGTGACTCTATAGTCAGGCACACTGATGTCCCACTTACCTCGCTAAACAAGGAGAAGGTTACTGTCAGCTGCCTGTCGGGTGCCAGGATCTGCCACATAACCCACGCACTCAGGTCACTCCACAACAAGTATAAATATGACACTGTCATTGTCCATGTTAGTGTAAACAACCTGATACATACCTCCCTGGACTACCTGGAAGAGCTCTCCGATCTTGTAGCCCAGGCAGGTATGTGCTAAGCCCTGAGCATTATCCTGCCATCATCCAGAATGATAACGCAGTATAAGGACAAAATGATTGCCTTTCACATTTGTCTAAGATTCTGGTGTTATTCTAAGGGGATCCAGTATCTGGCTGGGATGACATGGTCAACAGACCACAATGCTTTGCCAGAGATAGCCTCCACCTGTCGCCCCTGGGATTCTGGATACTGGCTAAGGCTCTTGCTGCCCCTATAGTGCCTTTTTTAGGCAAGGTTCAAATGACAAATTCACCACCATAACAGGTACAGGCAAGCAAAATCTGAGGGTAATACTAATCAATGCTAGAAATCTAAACCTCAAAATGTACTCACTCGAGGCACTCCTTAAAATGGAAAACACTGATATCTGTGCAGTGACTGAGACCTGGCTCAAGGCTCCAGAGAGCACCCCTGCATTACCAGGATATAACTCATACCACACCTTTCAGCCATCTAACCTGGACCGGAACACCAAAGCTGGAAGTGCATCCATATTCATTAAGGATATCCACACTTCTAGGCTAGTTGCTCAGCATAATGCATCTGAGATTATCCAAGTGCAACTAACTCTGGACAAAACTGCAATCCAAATTGTAGCTTGCTACAGATCCCTCACCATGCCCCAGGATACCCACTTCTCTTTTCTTGATATACTGGAAAATATTAGGGTTCAACAAAACACCCTAATAATGGGTGATTTCAACTACCCCACCATTAACTGACAAAACTACTCATGTACCAACTCCTTTGCTCAACGCTTTCTGGAATTCATAAATTCCAATGCCCTGGATCAACTTATCCACACCTCCACCAGGGGCAACAATATCCTAGACCTAGTCATCATCATCATGAGTGACCGGTGTGCCACACCTGAAGTCAGCTCCTCATTGGTCAGATCCAACCATAAGCTAATCACCCTAGATATCCATATCCTGCCCCCCATTAAGGAAACCACTGTAAAAAGCCAACTTCATGCTTCTTAAGACAGAACTGGTGAACTTTAAGACACCCATGCAGATGGACAATACAGTTACAACTGCTGAATCCTACACAGATGCACTCTATAAGCACTATACACGAGTGCATGGATTGTGCTATCCCTAACAGAACTAAGACACTATCCTCCAAAAAAAGGAAGCCAATCTGGTGGTCCCCTCCCATAAACAAATTCTACAACAGAAGGAAGAAACTGTTGTAAAAGAGAGTAAAATCCAATGAGTGGAGGAACTCCCTGGTCAGCCTCAGCAAGAAGCTGAGATCCCTCATAAAATCCTCCAAAGCTAGCTATGAAAACAAAATCATCACTGATTCTAAGGACAATCACAAAGCATTCTATAGCTATGTCAAGAATCTCAATGGCAACACCCAGATCTGCTCGGAGTTACAGCACAATGGCATTAAAATTACAGAACCAACGGATATTACCAACATCCTAGCAGATAGGTTCAGTGCCAACTTTACCCCCCTCTCACCCCCTAAAGGGCCCATATCTATACCAGAAGAATGCAGAGTCCCTGTAATCACAACTACACAGGTACAAACTGCACTCTCGAAAGCCAATAACACAGCATCCATGGGACCGGACAATATCCCAGGCTACGTTTTACATGAACTTCAGAATGAACTGGCTCCCCATCTAAGCACCATGTTCAATCATAGCCTCAAGGCAGGCTTTGTGCCCACTGAATGATGCATAGCAACAGTTATCCCACTTAACAAAGGGGGAGCCACCACGGACCCCTGGAACTATTGCCATATTAGCCTGATGAGCCTAGTCTGCAAGGCCATGACAAGTATCATCATGAAACTCATAAACAAAGACATTGGTAACCTCCAAATACTGGACCCCACTCAGTTTGGGTTTGTGAAAGGCAGATCATATCTCCTGAACCAGATCGACTTTTTTGAGGTAGTCACCAAAGCTATAGATGAGGGTAAGGTGGTTCACACAGCTTATTTTGTCCTCGCCAAGGCTTTCGACACCGTTCCCCATTCTGGAATTATAGATAAAAATGACTAAACTAGGTATAAATCCGTATGTCACAAGATGGGTTGCCAAATGGCTCACTGACAGAACCCACACTGTAAAAGTTGCAGACTCCAAATCTGACTTCAAACCAGTGACAAGTGGAGTACCACAGGGTTCAGTCCTGGGTCATCTCCTGTTTATCTACTTCTCCGAAGTAAAGACTAACACAGAAGGTCTCTGGCTAAGTTCACAGATGACTGCAAACTAGGAGCCATAGTTGAGTCCCCAAATGATGTGGACATCCTACAGAAGGCCTTCACTGAGACAGATGCCTGATGTCAGATCCATGGCCTCATGCTCAATGCTAAAAAGTGCATTGTCATCCCTTTTGGTAAAAACTGTAACCATGAACTACCACATAAGCAGCAGTCTACTTAATGCCAAATGGGTGATAAGGGACCTTGGGACCCAGGTGGACAGTAGCATCTCCTTTGGTAATTACATCACCACAGTAGTCAGGAAATCCATCTACGTGGCACACCTCATCATGAAAGGGTTCTCATCCAGGAAAAAAGAGGTCATTGTTCCCCTCTACTCGACACTCATTAGACCCATTATAGAGTACAATGCCCCTTTTGTTTTTTTTTTTTGTTTTTTTGAAAACATTTTTTATTTTTCATATATAATAATAATTAATATTACAGTCTTCTATATAGATAGATGTTATAACATTCTATATGCAATTAGCTTGAACAATTAATAATGTAAAAATATGACAAATATAAAGAGTAGGAAAACAACTAAAATTATTTGAACAAACAAAAACTTAAATTAAGTTACACATGAAGGATTAGTCTGAGTTCAGTTCTAATGTCTCAATAAGAGCAAGGTTTTTCTCCCAAGGATTGTTAGTCCATATTCTAGGAACAATTCTCTGTTCTTTGACTTTGATTTGAAGTAACACCGTTTCTTTCAACAATTTCATGAATTTTTCAATAGTGGGTTCTTGTATTGACTTCCATTTTCATGTTATACATTTTCTTGCCACAGCCAATATGGACCATAATAGATACAAGTCCTTTTTACTCATTTCTGTATTATCATTTACATTTACAAAAATTAGGGAATTAGTTAAAACAAATGTATCTGTGAAAATAGCTTGAAGGAATTTAGTAGTTTCTTCCCAAAATGTTTTAATTTTAATACATTCATGAAACACATGAATCCAATGTGCTTTACAATTTAATAAACATTTCCAGCAAATAGTATTTTTTGCTTTTGTAAATTACATAATTTATCTGATGTATAAATCTCCAATTATAGATTTTCAATACTTGTAAATTAATTGTAGAGTTGATAGACTACAAGAGATTGGCTTTACTTTCAGCTGTCAAATTTGTTTGAAATCCTTTAGTTATGTAGTTCCAAATTTTTAGGTTAGTGTTGGTTTTATAGTTCAATAAAATTTTATATATTTTTGATGTCAAGTTTGTCCAGTTAAGTTTGTTATATATTACTTCAGACATAAGATTTATGAATTTAGGGCTAGTCTTGTAAATCTTGGACATGTGACAATATGCTTTGAAGTACCAATCAATCAGTGTTTGGTATATTAAATATATTTTAAATTTGTTGAATGTCTAATACTTTTTGATCTTTTATACAATGTTGCCAACAACTAAAATGTTTCATCTCCCAATTTGTTAAAGTATTTTTATGAATTTTATTAAAGAAGTTTTTTGTAGAACTAAAGGGTATTCATAAATCTAACCATATTTTAATGTCTGAATTGGAATAGGTAAACTAGTAATATTTTTATAATTTGCAGTCTGTCTTCAAATTTCAAATACATTTTATTCCATTTTGTGGTTAATATTTTTATATTATTTATTATATAATTATAGTTTTTGGGCTAGTGTAGATTCTAAACTGTCACCTAGTATTATTCCTAAATATTTTATCGTGGAAACTTGTTTGCCTATTATATGACACTTGTTTAATGAGGAGTCTCTTTTTTTTTTACTTAAAAGTAGATAATTTGACTTTGTCTTGTTAAAAGAAAGACCAGAGATTAAATAGAATGTATCTCCTTGTTTATCTAGTTCTAATAAAGACTCCTTTGAAGCATTTAGTGTAAGCAGTATATCGTCAGCAAATAGCATCATTTTTTAGTTAAGTTGTCCATATACATCAATACCATTTATTTTTAGGTTGTTACGGATTGATATTGCAAATAATTCTATTGCCAGGGCAAATAGAACAGGGGACATTGGGTATCCTTGCTTTGCGCCTCTAGATATTTTAATAGCTTCTGAAGTGAAAGGTCCAAGTTTGACATATGCAAGATTATCTTTATAAATGTTTTTTTATTAATGCAATAAATTTAAGTGGAAAATTAAACAATTCTAAGGTTTTTAAAAAGAAATTCCCATCTAAGGGAGTCAAAGGCTTTTTCTATGTCCAAAGTTGCTCTTAGTGCTTCCCTATTGTCTCTGTTTAAGAAGTCTATAAGCATTAATATTCTCCGTATATTATCTTGGGTATGTCTATTATAAATAAATCCAGATAATCTTCATTTATGATTTGAGTTAAAGGTTTTTTGATTCTACTATTATTGACATAAATATTTTGTAGTCATTGTTAACTATTGAAATTGGTCCATATGAAATACATTGTAAAGGATCTTTTTTTTCTCTTTTAAGACTGGTGAGATTAAGGAGTATTTCCATGAAACTGGAATTATGCTTTTCATTTGTATTTCATTTAATGTTTTATGAAATAAAGATATTACTGAAGTTGGAAATATCTTATACACTTCCTTAATTATTCCATCGATTCCCGGTGCTTTATTATTTTTACTTTCCTTAATTATTTCAGTAATTTCTTTTAAGAAGATTTGTTTTTGAAGATCAAATATTATTTTTTTGGGGATTACCTTTAGATTTGTTGAATTTAACTCTAAATTTTATATTTTAGTAAGATTAGATTCTTCCCTATAATGAATAGTGTAATGATGTTTAAAGGTATCCAATATATCACTTATGTCTGATACTTTATTTTTTTTCCTTCATGAATGATGTTTGAGATGTTGTTTTCAGAAGCTTTTCTTTTAACCTTAACTGCTAAGTTATGCGTATATTTGGGAGATACAGTGAATGAGTTAAGATTTAATCTTTCTAATGCTGTATTAGTTTTATGGGTTAGAATTTCAGTATATGTTTTGTTTAATTGTTCAATTGCTTTTTGATTTTTATGAGGAGTGTTTGGATGCTATCTAGTTCTGAATCCCATTCTTTTATTTTATTTTTATACCATGATAGGATTTTTCCATTCAAATAACCTTTCAGTGTATCCAATAAGTTTATTGCATTAGTTTCATTAGTATAGTTTATATCTAAGAATAATTGTATTCCTGAATCTAGCCATGGTTTAAATTGTTTTAATTTTGTAATGTAAGCTGGGATTCTTGACATAAGGACTAATCTCTTAAAATGTGTATATATTTTAAGAATTAATGAGTTATGATCAGAGAAAGGACATGGGATTAATGAAAAACTTATTTTTGTATTTAATTCTTGAGATATGAATATTTTATCAGTCCTGGTTTGAGTACCAAATCTATCATCTTGGTGTGAGAATGATAATTAATTAGTTTCTTTGTAACTAAATGTGTCAATTAGAGTTAGACTTTCACAATATTTTTTAAGAGTTTTCCTGTGTTATTAATGCATAAGCTTTTTTGTTGGAAGTCTCTGTATTATCCAAGATACAATTGAAGTCTCCTCCTAATATCAAGTATCCCTTATATACTCTAGTAATCAAGTCTATATGTTTTGTTACTGTTCCTATGCCTGCTAGAGTCCAGATTCTATTATTATATTTTACTATAACTATAAACAAAAGTCCTTCTTTATCCTCATATTTAAAAAGGATTTGAGGCATTATAACATTTTTTCCATAGAATAAGAGTTCCTCTAGTCTTTTTCTTATATGAGGAGTGAGCTAGCATTTAGTATTCATTAGGATTCCAATTAAATGTATCTTCTATTTTAAACATGTTTCTTGAAGAAATATCACTTGTATTTTGTTCAATTTATATATGTTAATAAGTTTGATCTTTTCCTTGGGTTATTTAATCCATTGATGCTTAAGGATAGAAAGGTTAGATCCATTGCTATAAGTTGCTTATATGTAATATTTATAATAAAATATATGTTTGTGATGTTTTATATGTAGTTTGTGTAACATCTTTCTTGAATTTGTACATTATGAGTAGATTATTTTTCTAGGATGTATATGAAATAATATTTTGTTCAAGCCAATAAAGAAAAGAAAACATGAAAGTTTCCTGAATAGATAAATGGAATAAAATAAGCAATTGTTCTAATAAACCCTCTAAAACCATGAAGTGATATACACTTCCAATCTACTAGATAGAAACAAATCTATTAGATTGACCTTCATCTCAGCCATCCAGAATATTGGAAATCACCCTTTCCGAGCTCCAGTAAATTATCTTTTTTTGGAGATATATAGAGTATATGTATATGTATTAATCAACTATTTTAGTATCTTTCTTCCATTATAACATAATTTAATCACTTAGTGGTCTTTCTTTCAGCTTATAACTATCTGTTAAATATAACATTTCTATTAGCATATTCAGAAACATTTATCTAGAATCTCTTGCTTCACAACATTAAATTATTAACAAACTGATGAAATTAAACCAGTCAAATATGAATAAATAAAGCTATTCATTTATTTTAAAGGATTAAGTTATAAATCAAAAAAATCTTTAGTGTAATACTTAAGTGAGTTATTGCATTATAAACATATAAATAATTTCAACTTGACATTTCTTTCTTATACTATTCTAGTTCTTTCAATATTCATTTTCCATTAGACATTTACTGCATTGTTCATAACAAAATTAGTTTGCAAATATATGCTAATTTCTAATCTACTGTAACTTCAGAAAATGCATAGTAACTCAGTAACCTTTATTTATATATCATTCTGGTACAGTTAATGAAATTTTGATAATGAAGAAAAACCTTCACTTTGTTTAAGCCTCAAATTCCATGACAGTGACTGACTTTCATCTAAAATAATCAAGGTAATCTATATCTTGGATTTTAATTTTATTTTCTTAGTACACTTCATTTCTCTCATTCCATTGTTACTTGCATAGTAAGAAATTCAGTATTACATTTTATGGAAGAATTACCTTCTTTTGATCAAATTTATGCAAAGTTATGGATGTTGTGTTCAGTCAGTGTTCAAAGAATCAAAGATGTGTCTTAAAATTCCTTCTTCTATGTCTTGTAGGCAAATTTTCAATAGAATCTCCAAATCCAAAAAGACCCCTGTGCGAACGGCTATTGCCAGGTCTCAAAAACCAGGTACCTACAAAAAGTGAAATGAGACAGGCATAAAAGGCAGCATTAATATTGATTTATTGTAGTGCAAAAACACTAAAAAGAGTGATAAAAATAGACCGGTTTCGGCTATATACAAAATAGAGCCTTCCTCAGTGTAATGAAAAAACAAAATGCCACTCCTTATATACATTCACAAACATATGACCCCCTCATAATTGTTCATTCAAACCAGGCGTAAACAAGCCTCCTAATTTGATTATCCACTTCTTTTTTTTTAAATTCAAGATATCATGCCAGCCACTTATATTTTTCCTTGACACAGTAATTCTATCAATAATAACAAAAGTAAAACTTGCTTTGTTATGAGTAATGCAATGCTTATACAGGGCATTGGTTATCCAATGATTTTTAACATCACTTAGATGTTCTGATATCCTTAACCTTAAAGGTCTAGAGGTCTGCCCTATATAAAAGAACATTGACAACTGACCAAATAGATGGCCCAATCTGTGTTACAATTGTCAAAAAAGCCAATATCATATACCCAAGAAGTGTTCTTACTACTGAAGGTTTTTGTTTTGAGTATTTTACTACAATGAACACAGTGGCCACAAGGGTAACAACCCATTAGATGTTCACCCAAAGCAGTAGTTTGTACATATTGTATTTCAGTCTCATGCGCATGTTTGTAGTGGTTGAAAATAGAACCCAGATTTCTCCCTTTCCTGAAAGAAAAATTGGCATCTATCACACAAAAGTTCGCTCAATCTATGGTCATCCAGCAGAATATTCCAATGATGTTGTATAAAATCCATAAGAGACCCCTTATTTCTACCATAAGTAACCACAAAACAAACAGGGGACCTATTATTCTTGTCCCTTTGTACTGGAGAAGGCTCTCCCATGTCACATCATCCACCTTAGTTTGGGCTTGGAAAACCTCACACATTTTATACCCTATGTCCTTAAATCTACACCTCAAAACATCTCTATATTGTTTCTGTTTGCTGGGCTCAGAGTATATACGTTTGACCCTCATAAATTGTGACATCGGAATATTCTTACATATATGGGGGGGTGATAGCTGGTTGCCTGGAGTACTGAGTTATATTCAGGAAACTTCCTTTATACTTCAGTAACTAATGTATGATCAGAGGCCCCAGAGGCCCAAGCGACTACATCTAAGAAGGTAATTTGATCTTTGTGATAACTTAGTGTAACTTGAATTCCCCATTTGTTCTTATTCACATAACTCACAAACTCTTGAAGATAGTCAACATCAGATCTTCAGACTAACCAGCAATCATCAAGGTATCTCCCTCCAGATATCCATCTCCCCCATATATAGGTTATGGGAATCATCATAAATAATCTGCTCTTCAAGATATGCCATAAACAGATCAGCATATATTGGTGCAAAGGATGCTCCCATAGCAGTTCCTTGATTTTGCAAAAAACACTTGTCCTGATAGAAAATAACATTTTTGGTTAGTATATGCTCCATTAGCCCCAGTAAGAGTGTGTTAAACCCAATGGGATAAAGCTCTGATTTGTATAGCCAGAATTCCAGGGCATCCAGATCCGCCAAATGAGGGATGTTAGTATAAAGAGATGTTACATCCAACGTACAGAGTAACCAATCTGATTCCAGTTGGGTTTCTGAAAGCAACTGAATAAATTCTATGTTGTCACTGATTCTGGCACGTACCCATTTTAATAGAGGTTTGAGATGTCTAGTAAGGAACTGCTATAGGGGTTCAGTCAAAGAGCCCCTACCAGAGACAACAGGTCTCCCCAGTGGATTAGTGGGATTCTTATGGATTTTAGGCAAAAAATATATATGTTGGTGACTAGGTGCCGACATAGTAAGGTGTTGCTGGATTGTTTTCGTGATGATGCCTTCCTCCATGGCTAAATCAAGAAATGCATCAATTTCTTTCTTAAAGTGAGGGGTGGGGTCAATATGCATATATGTGCAATACCATGTATCTGAAAGCTGTTGCATAGCCTCATTATCATAATGTGTCCAATCCTGGACCACAATGGCCCCACCTTTATCAGCCCCCATGATAACCAGTTCATGATTATTAGCTAATTTGTTAATACACTCCATTTTGATCTTTGAGATGTTAGTTGGTTTAGGTGTATAATCCCTGGAAAGAAAATGTTGATCTATAAGAATCGAGTGCTGAAACATAAGAACATTATGATCCATGGGGGGGGGCATAAACCCCGATTTGTGATATCTAAACTCATCAGAGGGCTCAGTTTCCTTATCATGAAAAAACATTTTAAGATTCAAATTTCTACAAAATGATTGTACATCCTTAGCGAAATTATCCTCAGGCACAAAAATTCCAGATATGAAAGACAACCCTTTATTAAGTATCCTGATCTCTGTAGGGGAAAGATTACATGAAGAAATATTTTGAACAATATTTATTTCTGTACGAACATCTGTAATATTGTTTCCATATTGGTTGCCTTTCCGATGCTTACACCCCCCCCCTCCTAGGTCTAAACCCGAAGGGGTATTGGAATTACTCTTTTTCTGTGCTGGTGAGCCCTTATTGTCAACAGTTTCCCTCTCCAACCCAGAGGATTCTTCACCAGAACTATCCATATTTGAGAAGGATCCCTTTTTTACTATAGATCTAGGTCTTTTCCTTTTTGATAGTTAATGTTTGTTTGAGAAAAGTGGACACGCTTGTCCTTACCTATATTAAATGGATCCCCCCCTGTCGTAGTCAGACTGATCCCTCAAAAATGTCTTCCTTTTTCTATCCTTGAGCTGCTCTTCTAAAATGGAAAGCTCATAACTCAGTTTCTTCAAGCTTGATTTATAAATGGTCAATCTTCATATCCCTTGAGATCTTCACACAATTTAGTAATGATCTCAATTTCCTTACCAATAATCCTGTTGTGATGTTCAGTCAGAATCTCTACAAATCTAAGGGAGGCTTCCTGTTGTGCCTGACCCCATGCTTTTAAAAGTGTATCATCAGGACTGCTGACCAGTGGTTGCATACGTATACACAAACCTCTGGGGGTAATCCCTTTAATCATATAAGCTCAAAACAGCCTATAGTGCCAAACACTATTATAAAGCTGATGCATGTGCTTGGTAAATTCAGTAAAGATCCTATCATACTCATCCTCATTGGTAAGCACCTCAATGTCCTTCGTCATCCCAGTATTTATGCCTAAACCAAATATGGCTAAATCATCCTTATCAGAGGCTAGCCCCTTTACCAAGGTCGTAATCTCCATAGTGTGGTACAAAGAAGTCGAATGCCAAATGCAGACCATAAAGATCCATTAACTCAAATATTTATTAAATGATGACGCCCTCTACAAATTTATAAAAAACGCACACTGATTGGATGAAAATCCACCACGAAATCAACAAATCACCGGACCATAGCAGCCCCTGTTGTTTCCAAAAGATTCCCTTAAACAGTGCTGCGTCCAAAGGTGAGGTGCAAAAAAACCCATAGGCCAATCAAATATCAGGATGATGTCCACTACTGTGTAGTCTTGGTAGTGAGTCAAAAAAATCTATTACCAACTAAGAGACCTAAACAATCCACTAACTCAGATTCTTATAAATTTATAAAAATCCATCAAGATATAACCAAACCACCAGACAATAGCAGCCCCTGTTATTTCCAAAGGATTCCCATAAACAGTGCTTCATCCAAAGGTGAGTTACAAAGATAACATAGGCCAATCAGGTGCCAGAACAATGTCAGACGCTATGTAAATCTTAATGCTGAGTCCCAACCTTTGTCCTTCTATTTATTATTAAAGACAAATTAAAAGGTATCACAATGTACCACTCAATGGTGACCCAATGATAAAAATAAAGGCAAAAAGCAAGACTATAGCACTGATGTGTTATAAATGTGAATGAGTGGATATATACAGGGCCAGGCTATCAGGAAATCTCATAATGATGTAACTATCAAAAACCAAATATCATTGACCAAATATTATCATATAACTAAAAAGCGTCCAAATAACCCAATTTCTACTGACTTGGAGATGGAAAAATAGGGAAAACTTGAGCCCATTCACCAGATGTCAACATTAATTTTCATAAATTCTACACAAAAACATTTTTTCACAAAAAAACCTTCCCTAGAATCCCCACCCCCCCCAAGGAGTGAGAATTCCCATCTGAAACACAGATGCTAACAATAATATATCCAAGATATATAGAACACTAAGTATTTGACAATAATTCAAATGTTAAACATATCCCATGAAAAGTAGGAAAGGCACTCCATATAGAATTTGAATATCCAAAGCAAGAATAATAAATAAATAAATAGAAACATAATATAACAAAATATGGATTTTCATGTTAGACAATTTCTTTAACTAAATTATAGTTGAGTTTTCATTCCCTTTTCCTGAAACAAAGTTAATACTTATTTAATAGCTTGCAATTCATTTTTAACATAAGGGTTCACTGTTTTCACATTTTGGATATTACAGTAATCATTAATGTTTAGGTAGCTATATTATTTGAAGGTAACTTCTTGTAGTCTAGATACAGACATGAATTAAGTTTAATTCATCTGATATAAATCTGAATACAACCTCTAGAACCTTTTCTATATTTTTATTAAAACATTAGAATTTCACCTCTAAGATTAAATAACATCATGTTTACAGCATAGTGGTGCATCAGTATAGTTAAAATACTATAAAGATTATAAGTGCAATATTTGTTTCAACAATATGACACTTTATGCACTGAATGCATGAGTTATGTATATTTTGATATTAGAAAGACATATTTCTGTTAAGATAGATGATATTGTTATTCAGAGTTTAACATTGTAATAAATCCTAGTGCAAGCTATTAAAGAAATCTATGTATTCACTGCCTGGTCCATAACTCTGGAAATAAATGCTGAGATTTGTCTGATACAGTCATGCGATTTAACTGCAAATAAGTGAACAGGATAGTAAATATTACAATACATGTACTACTGCACGTTTCTGTTCTAAGACTCTATAGTTAGTTACAACGCAGTTCACATATGTCTGGTTCTTATACATATCTTGTCAGATTGCTGTTCACAGAATGTCTGTTCTTTCACGAATACAATAGGGAAAACTACAGGGATGATAGCAAATAATCAGTTTTACTTTATATATAATATATATATATATATATATATATATATATATATATATATATATATATATATAAAATGAGTCTGCATTTGGTAGTGTGAGTGTTAAAACTGCGTTAGTTCTCGTTTCAACTACTGTAACATTTACAGTCATTATATGCATGTCTGTATCTTCTGTTGTCAGCAGTAAGAAACGATAGAGAATGCAGTAATCAGCTTCAATGCATTAATCCGTTGCTATTAAGTCTCATACCACCTTAAATGAGTTTAAAAAGGTCTTAGTGAAAGTAAAACAAAGGTGTCATAGTAACTACATTTTTGTTTTAAAGCTAATGCAAGCTGCCGACGAAATTTCAGCAAAGACAGCAGCATTCAGTGATAGGTGCTAAATGAAAGGGTACTGGAAGTTTTATTGTTTATGCATTTTCCCTACTAGGAGGTACAAGAGAAAGTGGGCAGTGCGTATATATGTTAATAAGCTGTTCTACACATTTCCGCATCAATATCTGACTCTCGTAGATTATAAATAAATAAACAAATGCTGATTATTAAATTGGTCTCTTTTCCTATCCGGATACAAGGAAATGCATTTATCATATCATCCATTTCTAAGGGCATACTTCAAGTGAATATGCAAAAGTCTTTGATGTAAGCAAATTAAATGCAATAGTTTCCTGTACTTATGTTCTTGTTGCAAGTTGAATTAACATACATGTTGTAGCATACACTGAATGATTGCTGCAAAAATTACGTTCTTTTTTTTTTTTTATCAGAGCGAAGGTTAGGAATGTCAGTTATAAATGCTTGTGAGCATTTCAGACAAAAAGTTGTCAGTTAGAGATTCTCGTGTTTAATCTCTGAGGCCTAGTACATTTTTTTAAGATATGGGAACCTATTGTTGTAAAACTGTTATGTGTATATTTTTTCGTCAAGAAAAAAAATTGATGGGTCGTTTATGTGAAACATCTCATATCTTTTTGTGTACCGTTCATTAAACAAATCAATCAAGTACTATTCAAAAAATGTATCAAAAATCAAAGACGTATTCTTCAGTCAGTTCTATATACTTTTCATATATTATTTAATAAACTAACTTATGACATTTAAGCTTTCTATTTTCAAGTGGATTTAATTCTGATGTAGTGTTAAACTTTTGTCTTCATTAGAATTTATTGTCAAGTTTAGATTTAAAGTTAGATAAGCTTATGTAGTGACTAATTAGAAAGAAAACAAAAAAAAGTTATCACTATGTTATAATCAATGAAATAGAAAGTATACATACTTTTTTTTAAAGTTGATGTAGCACCAGTGTTCTATATCTTACTTGTATCTTTGAGAGATTTAGTAATTTTATGTTCAATTCTTTGCTTCTTTTTCTTCACATCAGTCCAAGAGTTTTTTCCTGGTGATCTTTTCAAATTAGTCGTATTAGACCAGTCCATTTCATCAGGGATGACGATGATGTTATTATTTTTGATAAATGAAGATGCTTCCTCAATATTGTTGAAGTTTTTCCAGTCATTTGAATGGAAAATTCTGATTTTAGCTGGATAAACTAGTTGTGCCTTTATTTTGTTTTGTTTAAGAAGTTTCACTAAAGGCCATGTTTTTTTTTCTTAGTTCTAACACTTTTGCTGAGTAGTCATTATCAAATCTTATCTGGCTTGATTTATATGTTAGGGACTCTTCCTCCAGGCTGATTTTAATATAAGATCTTTATCTTGGTATTATAGAAATTTTACCACAATTGATCTTGGTGGTGATTTAGATGAAGAAAGTTGTGGTTTTCCAATGGCTCTATGAGCTCTTTCTATTTCATATGAAAGTCCCTCCTTCAGGTCTAGGATTTCAGGCATCCATGTGTTTAAAATGTTATAATGTCTCCTCCCTCTTGTTTTCTCTGTTAGGCAAAACATTCTAATGTTGGTTCTCCTCTCCCTATTCTCCAGGTCATCTATTCTGTTGGTTAGCCAGGTATTTTGATGTAATAACAATTCTGTCTGATTTTCCTCCTCTTTAAGTCTCCCATCTATGTCAGAGATGTTTCCATATCAGTTAATTTATTTTGATGTTTTTGTAATATTTCCTTAAGTGTATCTGTTTGTTTTTGAAAGTTCTCCTTTACATTTTCCAGATTGTCTGTGAATCTATCCATTTCCAAAGACAGTTCATGTAGTGTGGAAGACATGAATTGGATTTTTTTCTTCAGAGTAGATTCTGTGTGGTGATTCTTTGAGCTAGCCATTTCCATATAGTTGTGAAGATATCTAAAATATTTTGACAGGACAAACTCACCAGAAATTCTTGAAATTTGATATGGTTGTAGTTTAGAAGTTCATAGGTTCATAGGTAGGTACTAGGCTATCTGCCCGAGGGCATTTATAAGCCTAGCCAGAGTGTGTCGGCTTTTGCCCCCCACTGATTAATTAACTGATCCTCTGCCAAGCAAGGATACTCTGGAACAAGCTAGCCATCTATGTCAAGCAGAGTTGCTGGACATGCTACACCTAAAGAAATCCCAATCCCTCCAAGCTACATGCTCTAGAGACCTAAACCTTGTCACCACATTAAACAGAACATGCTGGAGGGGTATATTCCTATCCCAGAGGCTTCCCATACTCTGGAACAAGCTAGCCATCTATGAAGTTTTCCTATTTCTAATTGATGAGGTTAATTTTTTCTTTAATTTCTAGTACATTTTTATGGAGCTCTAAAAAGATGCTGTTACCAGTAAGCCATCTAGGCTCCGCCCCTCCTATAATGCCCCTTTTGGAATGTACCTCACAAGACATCTTCAACAGCTGTAAAGGCTGCAGAAGTACCTCACAAAGAGGATTACTGGCCTCAAACAGATGCCCTATGTTGACCGTCTCAAAAAACTCCAGCTTTACCCCAAGGCATATCGCCTACTCCGAGGTGATCTCTGCCTAACATACAAAGCTATGTCAAACCCAGAGTTGTTGGACATGCTACACCTAACAAAATCCCAATCCCTCCAAGCTACATGCTCTAGGGACCTAAACCTTGTCACCACATTAAACAGAACATGCTGGAGGAATAGATTTCTGTACCAGAGTCTTCCCATACTCTGGAACAAGCTAGCCATCTATGTCAAGCAGAGTTCCTCATTAGCACTCTTCAAGAAAAAATCTCGATGCGTGGATGGGAAATAGGAAATTCTCCCCGGAGATCACTGCTGTGGCTCTGCTTGACATTGGCACAAGAAAATAACTTTCTTGAGTAGAGAAAGCCAGGGAACCTTGTTGGCTAGGCTTACTTAGGCCCTTGGGCTGCTAGCCTAGAACTTACCTGTGAAGCTATGAACCTATAACATCACCATATCCACTCTACAGAAACATGTGGGATGAATATATATCGAGCAATATGCACTTGTTTACTCTTTGCTTAGCTGTTATCTGAACAGTACATCACAGTGTGCTTTGTCACATATTAGTAATGTAACAAATGGGTGTTTACCTACTTCCTTTCACAAGTGTTACTATTATGGGGCCCTCCATCATGGAGAAGGATGTGCCTGATGCTGGTGCTCTATCTGAAAATGATGATGATGATGGCAGCCTTACACTAGGGCAGTCTTGTGGAACCCATCTCCCACCTCTCTAGAGCCTATGAAACAACAGACAATGCCTGAAACAACCACTCAGGGTACATCCTCATCCCCTGCTCATGCACTTACAGTGAACAACTGTAGCTCACAAAGCATGGTGGCAGGGTCAACAGTGGTGAGCTGGTAGCTGCACTGCCCTGATTCCTGGTATTTGCCTGACATGGATGCCACAATGGATGTATAGGAGAGCTATCTAGACATAGGCAGATGGCAACATCACCATGAAAAAGATGATCAGTGTAACATTCTGGCTATACGGTGATGTATGTAATGGCTATCAGTATATGGCCCAATTCAGGGGTGTTTTGGACACATATCTAAGTGTCATTACTACCACTATGAGTCCTTCTGCCTCCATGTGCCAGGGCTGACTTCATTCCAATAGCTACCAATTATCTGCTATCACTGTGGGTACAACCCACAATGCAGGCAGGTCATGTTCATGTATTGCTACCTCATCACCACCACCTACCAGTGTTGTGTTTGATGAAGCACAGTGCCAATACAGACATGGATTACATAATGATCAGACACATGCCACTGCCAGGTGGTCATGCTCATAGGTTTGCAATCGTCACTGTTGGTGAGTGTTGGTGTCATTACCTTTCATTAGAGGATGCACGGTATGTCCAGAGTCTGTATCCTTACCACCTTCCATGTACACACACTGCAACCACATCTTCAGGAGCTGTGTATTCTTGAAGCCATTTTAAACATATATGTAGTACTGCTGGACACCTACTCCTTTCATGAAGTACTATCGCTTCAGAACACAGTATACCCAGATCTCTCCAATCCCTGGCCATATCATACACACTCCCTTCCACATCACAAATTATCCTCCCAACACTGTGCCAATTACTGATTCCAGTCACTATGGCTCTCTCTGCCAGTGCATAAGATTACTACTGTGCCTTGCCCTCACAGTTATATTATATGGCTGGATAATACCTGATGCATGCCATAACTACAATGTAGAGCATAGCTTGGTTGCAGTACTACTTGCATCAGTTTTCATCTTTGCGGTATCTAATATGGCCCATAGGTGTGGACCAGTCATCGTCTCTTTACAAGTTCCACATCACAGCAGACCCAGTGGCTGTGGATCTGCAAACGCATATTGACAGTAACCTGACTTTTGACCACAGTGTGTCTACTGGGGCGATGAAATCATTCTATGTTTCGCAACTTATAAGTAAGTATATAGTCCAATAAGGTCATTGTTCTACTGTACTCAGCTCTCATCAGACCAATCATCAAGTACAATGTACCCACCAGTATGTACGCTGCCAGGCACCTGAAACAGTTTGAGACCATAGAGGCTCCTCAAAAAAAGAAAACAGGCAGTAAACAGCAAGTTCAGTGCAGATCATTTCAAAGCCCAATCTCTATACTTGGCCTCCTACATACTATGGCATGGTGGTCTATGCCTAGCCTACAAATCATCCACTTATCCAACACTGATGGATTTGTTGCACATGTAAAAAACAAATAGCATCAGAACTACTGGTTCAGAGGATCTAAACCTCATCTGTGACATAAACAGGACATGTTGGAGGGACAGGTATTTGTATCAAGGATTACTCCTCCTCTGTAACAGGCTTCCAATCCATGTGAAGGAGAGTTCATCCCTAACCTATTTAAACTTGGAACAATGGATAGGAATTCACCACTTCACCCTGGTTTGGCACCTATGTCCTTAATGGACAGGGGCGCATTTGAGTGCTTTATGTGCACAAGCCTATATCATAACCATAAAATCCACTGGGGTACCAACACGTCAGCAATATTTTCAAAAGCCTAGCTAGGCTTAAAAAGGCTTTTGGGCAGATAATCTAGTAAGCCCCTTTGATTGATATTTTTAGTGAATAGGTAGCACAGATATTAGAAGAAATGGAAACAATCATAGTGGAAGCAGTGAAATGCTAGTAAATATTAGAAAGCTATGTAGCCAAAGCAACGTTCGTAGAATTGACACTGGATATCCATGCATTGAGCTGCAAAAGTCATCAAAGCAATTAACACTAACTCTGGAAATATATAAAGGCTCCAAGAGAAAGCGTAGGAGCTAGAAAACAATTTAAGACTAACCTTCACCTTCTGACCATACTGGAGAATGTAGAAAGGGGAAACACAATGTGTGTGTATTTTTTTTAGCTAAACCATACAGGATGCCTTAAATGCTATCCTTTCCAATGAGTTGTGCACAGAAAGAGTTAGCAGAACAGTTAGAATCATTCACCATGAAACATAAAACAAGCCTGGAAAACCTCACTTAAATAACTTTTTAAAACTGATACTAATATGGAAAACAGGTTCAAACTCCTGGCTTGACCTGAGGACAAAATTCAGATGAAACACAGTACCTCCCATTTGGAGGAAAATAAATCTTTTGGTAATGATAAAATAAAAACAATTTCTGGTCAAAAGGGGATTGAAAGGTACCCATCCCTATGGTACAGAGGGATAAAGCCCTGAACGTGCCCCAGATGACCCATGTTTGACTAACTGCATGGGTGGAGGAGGGACTGGATGGGGGAGGGGGGGAGCAAGTATCTGGCACCACTTTACCCATCCTGGCGGAAACGTGACTGCCTAGACTTACTACAATAGCAACAGTAACAGCCTGGCAAGCTCCCCTCTACCACCAGTATACAATCTAGTCAGGAAGATTGTGTCAGGGCACATTCTGCAGTAGCACTGTGATTCTGCACCAGAATCAAGTCAGGCAAATGGTGTCAGGGCACACTATGAAGTAGCACTGGGATTCTGCACCAGAATCAAGTCAGGGAGATAGTGTCAGGGCACACTCTCCAGTAGCACTGTGATTCTGCACCACAATCAAGTCAGGCAAATGTTGTCAAGGCACACTCCGCAGTAGCACTGTGATTCTGCACTAGTGTCCTTGATCTCTTCATCACCCCTGAATGTGGGTCAGAGTAAGGCCAAGGCACTGCTGATAGATTCATTGAATGAGGAGTACAGCTATGGGGAGGTAGGGGAGCAAAAAAATAAAATGAGAAGTAAAGAAAATCCCCAAGGAATAAATCGTGCTTAATAACCAAAACAATGTAAAAAGCAAAAATAAAAAGCACCAAAACATGGCTAAGTGCATAAAAAAGAAATTTAATATGACTGGTAAGTGGTTTCACACGATACGCTTGTTTCATCAGACCAAAAACAATAATACAGATCCCACATTCAATATAACAAATCAAGTTAACCAGTTAAACAGCCAATAGAGACAAACCATCAATAAAATATTAAAATTATTATTTAAAAAGACACCTTGCTTTAAGAACAGGTTTAATGGAAGTTCTCCCATTAATACCTGGATATTTATCAGCCTGTAGAGTTATTATCCAAAATAACTCACGTTTTTCAGTATGGTTCTTATAATCACCACCTCGTTTATTAGGGGGTCATTGTCTCTATCACCCTAAGATCAAAAATATGTTCCTTCCCTTGATGCAAGAGCATTGCGTGCATTAGAGTTGTTGATGCAATAGATATGTTCCCTCATTCACTCCATAAGGGACCTGTTGTTTTTTTCTACATAAAAACAATGGCAAGCTCTGAAGCTTGCTAAGTAAACTAAATCCCTACTATGACAATTCGCATTGATCTTAAACTTATACTCTTTGTTGCTAACTGGGTAAATGAAATGTGTATAAGGATCTATATAAATGAAAAGGTTGCAAATGGAGCAACTTTGCATTCCTTTCTTGGCAAGTCCATCTACTCCCTCTACTGATAAGTTACTCTTATAACACAATTGTCTTTTGAGAGATTTCTTATTTTTAAAAACAAACCTATGTTTCTCACCAACAATCGTCCTAATCTTCTTAACTAAATGCACGATGGACAAATTGCTTTTAATTGTGTGCAAAATGCTATTTATATCACTTGTTTAAAAAAGAGACATACATAAAGTTTTATCAGTAGTACCTAAGTCTAGTGAGGTATTAACTATCACTGATCTATCAGAATAAAAAGAGCGAGCTTTATACCCCCTTTGGTCCACACTTTCCTGCAGTGCATTCTAAACTTCTTTTACCTTATAACCCTTATTATAAAATTCATGCCAAAGCTTATCGCTATCAGTCTGAAATACTCCATCATTGTTGTTAAGCCTCGAGATTCTCATGTCCTGGCCTTTTATTACATTTTTAAAAATATAGCCAGGGTGCATGCTATCATGCTGTAATAGCATATTCTTTCTACAGTGTAGTAGTAAGATCATGTGAGGTGCTACTCCTCAGATTCATATCTAAAAATTCCATATCATTCACTGAAATCTTACAAGTAAAGGTCAGGAAGGATGTAGTGGTCTGTAAATAGTTAACAAATTCCAGCAAATGTGTCTCTGTGCCATCCCAAATAAAAAATAAATCATCTACAAACCTTCTGTAGAACTTAATATGAGAGGCAAAAACAGATTTAAAAATGCATACGTTTTCCCACTGAGCCATCACAATGTTGGCGTAGCTATTGGCACAACAAGTGCCTATAGCTACACCAACCTTCTGTAGGAACAACTGATCCTCAAAAATGAATACATTCTTTTCTAGAACTATTTTGAGAAACATACAGATCAAATCTATGATATCGATGCTATAATCACTGTGCATTACAAGAAACTCTCTCACCATATTAATACCAGTTTCATGGGAGATACTGGTGAATAAGTACACAATATCCATGCTAACCATCAAATATCTACCATCAAAACACATGCCTTTGGTATACTCAAATAAATCGTTGAGGAATTGTTGTGTATCCCTTAACACTTGTTGCTGTTTTGCTAATACTGGTTTCAGCTTTCTTCCAATAAATATTGAGAACGGCCTAACCAGCCACTGCCGGATAGAATAGGTCTGGGGGGGGGGGATAAACTTTCATAAATTTTTGGTAAACCCTAAAAAAGGGGGACCAGTGGACGCTCTATCATTAAATACTTATAAAGATCATTAGTAATTAATTGGCTGCAAAGGCAATCATATAAAGTTGCATTTACCCTATCTTGTATATTAGCAATATAATCAGAATTGACATTAACATATGCATCCTCATCTTGTAACAATTCAAAAATGCCTTCGGCATATTGCTTATAGTCCATAACGACTACTTTACCCCCTTTATCCGCAGGCTTGATAATGATGTCCCTATCCTTCTGTAATTCTAAAAGAGCTTCTCTTTCATCTGCGCTTAAATTTACAAAACTTTTCTTCATATCACCATTATTGTATGCAGTCATTAAGTCGTGTTCACATTTCTTACAGAAGGTATCAAGTACAGGGTGTAGGATGAAAAATAAATTGAATTGAATGCTTCATTAAAACAACTGTTTCAACATGGAGAAGTAAACACTCTAAAGGGCATTACAAAAGCAAAATGGGAATGTGTGTGTGTGAGGGGTCTGCTAATGTGCTGACATTTTAAAATGTTTCTAGGATCCTGCAAGTTATTTTTGGAATACTCAGGTGGTTAACTGTTAACAGCTGGATCTGTACCCTCTAAGGGGGTAGTTACTCCACCTGATTGGGAATTGCAACACTGAAGTTAAATTTGGTCAAATTGCTTTTTCTGTTTCATCTTACAGTTCTTTGGGTCAATTTAAATGTAAGAATATTTAATACCCCACATACAATGCGTGTTGTTAAAAATTGGTTGACAAACATCAAAGCAGAGGATACTTACTTGAAGAAATGTAAACTAGCAGAAAGAATGTTTTGATATTACAGATCTAACAGGGCACATGGGTAGGAAATTTGAATAACAGTCATAAAAAGGAGTACTAATAGTTATAAAGAACTCAGGGGCACAAGCAGTAAATACATAGATATTAAAGGTAAGAGCATGGGTCTTGTACAGACAAAATTAGATCACTCAAGTTTCACTTCTTAGTGAGATTGAAAAGCAAGCATTAATAATCTCGCAATACTGCTGGCAGGGGCCTTTAACACTCTGAAAAATCAAACAGGGACAATACAGTGCCATCATCTGAGAGGCATCTAAAGTCTCAGTGAATGATCAATTCAGCATTGGATCACTTAGGACTGGTGGACATTTAGAGGTGGAAACATCCGTTGGAGGAAGAGTATACATTTATTTTTCCTTCCAATGGTTCAGTAGAAAGACTTTATTCCTGTTTAATTTTCAAGCCAGCAGTCAGGGGAATCCTTGACTCCACCATGGTTACCTCTTCTCAAACTGATCATGTGGCAATGGAAATTAACTATGAGTTGAGGAAGATGAATAGCCCTTGACAAACTTGGCACATGGAGTCCCTGATTGTGCCAAGTTCACATTTAATGGAAGACATGCGAGAAGAGAGATTGGCAGGTTCATATCAGACAATGTCATCAGAAAGTGCCCTAGTTGTTGTTTGGTGGGATGTATTTAAATTTGAATTACAAAGTCTGTAAAAGTAGGCTAAAGGCAGACTATATAAGGGCTTGAACCCTAAAATACTGAGGATAAGCTGCCTTGCTTCAGAAGTGTAAGCGCACTGGATTTAAGATCATGAAAATTTTGAAACCGTGCAAGATCAAACAAAGAATACACAGTAAGGTACTTAATGAGTGAGTCCAGACTTATGTATACAGCATTAATGAGTGAGTCCAGACTTATGTATACAGCATTAATGAGTGAGTCCAGACTTATGTATACAGCATTAATGAGTGAGTCCAGACTTATGGATACAGCATTAATGAGTGAGCCCAGGTTACGGATACAGCATTAATGAGTGAGCTCAGACTTATGGATACAGCATTAATGAGTGAGCCCAGGCTTATGGATACAGCATTAATAAGTGAGCTCGGACTTATGTATACAGCATTAATGAGTGAGCTCGGACTTATGTATACAGCATTAATGAGTAAGCCCAGACTTATGGATACAGCATTAATGACTGAGCGCAGGCTTATGGATACAGCATTAATGACTGAGCCCAGGCTTATGGATACAGCATTAATGACTGAGCCCAGGCTTATGGATACAGCATTAATGACTGAGCCCAGGCTTATGGATACAGCATTAATGAATGAGCCCAGGCTTATGTATACAGCATTAATGAATGAGCCCAGGCTTATGGATACAGCATTGAGTGAGCCCAAGCTTATGTATACAGCATTAATGAGTGAGTCCAGACTTATGGATACAGCATTAATGAGTGAGCCCGGACTTATGTATACAGCATTAATGAGCGAGCCCAGACTTATGTATACAGCATTTATGAGTGAGCCCAGACTTATGTATACAGCATTTATGAGTGAGCCCAGGCTTATGGATACAGGATTAATGAGTGAGCCCAGGCTTATGGATACAGCATTAATGAGTGAGCCCAGGCTTATGGATACAGCATTAATGAGTGAGCCCAGATTTATGGATACATCATTAATGAGTGAGCCCAGGCTTATGGATACAGTGTTCGGATGGATGGCACTGGTGGATAAGTAGGGGACGTTACTAGCATACAGAATTAAGGAGAGGACACATAAAGCAGATATTGCATTACCATATTTTCCCCAACTCAGGTGAGTAAATGTGGACAACCTATGCATAGATGAGATGTTTTAAAGACTTCAGTGGAGAATGGAAAGTGTCTGGGTACACTGTTTATGGGCAGAAGTAGTCTACCAAAGACAGCGAGCCAGCTATGTGATATTTTAGCTGCCCCAAGCACTGAAACTGAAGTTTGTCAGACTGTTAAAGCCTCTCTTCAAGGAGAAAATGCAGAACTGTATGAAACATTAAAACGTCACATAGCAAGTTTTATCAGTTGTCTTTCAGAGCCATTCATGAACAAAAGGGATTAATCCCTCATCCAGATCTTCATTTAATACAGTCGCCTCTAAACCCAATAAGGATCCCACTAGACCTGCATGTTACAAGCTTTATTTCACTATTACAGGTGGACCTCAAGATGTATGCTAGGGTGTTGGTGAAAATAATAGAATGGATCTTTCCAGGTGCTATAGCTAAGTCCCAAGAAGGTTTTGTCGAAGAAAAGTCCAGAACAGATTACTGCAACTGAGAATAATTACATGATCATATGTACATGTTTTGTGCCAAAGTGGAAGCCACCACTTTGTGTTTATATTTCCAATGATTATTGTGTGAAACAGAACCAGGAGTGGCAGTAATGACGCATTTCAAAAAAAGCATTCACTTCTTCCACGTGGAGGTATACACGGGAAGTAGTGAAACTTAGGGAGTTTCTCAGGTTGATTTATATCTGCTGTGTAATGTTTGTGTGTGTTCTCAATATCCAGAACATAACCGACATCCATCTTTCCCTGGATTCCCTAGAGAAGAAGGGGACTAGTCAGGAATGCACTTTGTCTCCTGCATTTTTTTTTTCTTAGAATTTTAACCTCTTAATAAAATCATAAATTCACCTGCCATTTCTATGTGGTCCATGCATGGAGTGGAAGCCAGTGTCTTACTGTTTGCTGATGACTCCCTTATTTCTAAGCAGGCGCCTTTGAAGGATATACCAAGTACTGTATCTTTATTAGAAACTTTGATAGTAGTATCTGAAATGCGCTCTAATGCTATCAAATGAGTCTTAGTCTACTTGAAGACAGTAGCCATGTAAGTTAGGAGTGGCAGCCAAAAATCTGTGTTCCTCTTGGCAAATGGCCCTTCTCAATACATAGACATTATTCTACAAACAGTTACAACATTATGACTGATCTTAATCTATTGAGAATCCAGAACGAGAGTTTTGTATCATCCTTAATGGGACAAGTAATGGCAAAAATGTTTGTTGCTCCATTACTATACTATGTCTATTCCTTATTCCAATACATGGTTGGTCAATATCTCTTCATTAATTTCCATTTATATCTCAGATAAAAAGAAGAGGCAGGTGGCCAGTCATGTGCACACCATCCCCAGGGTCTGCACTGAGGTTGGGAATCCCATATTGGCATCATTACTCTCAAGGGGAAAATAAATAAATCAGCCAGGTAAATTTATCAAAATAACACTCCTATATGAGCTAATTTTAGGAGCCCATATAATGCATAGTGGCTTGCCATGGGCTATAACATGGTATGTTTGATCTCTCCTGGAACATTTAATATCCTGGGATACAATATGAGATTCTTTAAAGCCCAAAAATACTTATACAAACCCCATCCCCAGTTATGTAATGAGACTGGGTGATTGCCTTATGTGGTCATTTTCAAAGTAAAAGAAACAGGAAGTGTTTTACAGACCCAGAGTGAAAAATTAGAACCGTATGGTGGTTCTATGACCTTATTTGAGAGATCAAAGGGAAGTGGATTTTGCTGTGTTTCATGACCTAAAAAGTAGTGATGTTTACACAGGGAGATGTACTAGAGTTATGTGTGAATCAAAAATGCAATAATGTCATTAGCATTCAAGGTTTATGTTCAAGTTGCCTTTTCCCACTTGAGAGTCAATGTTTCCCAAGAGTTAAGGGCAGTGTGGTCTCTTACACCTCCTAGAATTTCCATCACTAATAAACTCTTTGTTTAGTGAGGTAAGGAAGGAATGCAAAAAGGAAATTCAGGCACATGGTTACTAAGTGAATTCCTAATATTAATTAGAGGCTCCCTGAACAATGCAAGTCTTATGCTGAAGACTAAGGTGACATCCGTAGTTTTAAAAGCAATTATTATTATTTTTGTTTAAGGGGTATTGGGTCCCACAAAACAGCATCCGAAAGGGAATTACTCAAGGATATTCATGTGTAGGCTACAAGATGGAAGTTCTGTCCTTAAATGTGAAAATAATTGCCAAAGCTAGTGTCCATCTGGCTTCAAACGCATATTCATTGTACTACAAAAATATTCTATTTGCAGGACATTGCATTTTATATTATTTGAAGAGATGGCTCAGACTGTGGTTACTGCAAGTGTGGATTGTTGTTGCAACAATGTTTGAGTCTGTCAAAACATATGGCCTGGCTACTCAAGCATGCCTGTTGCCGGTCATCTCACCCCGAGATGTTCCCAGAAGGACTGGGAAAGAGGAAAATCTCTTACCCTAAAGGAGAAGAGAACTGCTTGCAGCTTGTTGTTGTTTCTTTCGGCTTATCCCGGTTAGGGGGTCGCCACAGCGGAACTCCGGTCCGCTAATGTTTGGTAGTGGATTTTTACATGCCGAGTTACCAGCCCTGACGCACAACCTTCAACAAACGCACGCCCATTCACATATGGCTCCACTCAGAAGACGCTCTAGCTGAGAATCGAACAGGACAATGTCTTGCTGTGAGGCAACAACACTACCGCAGTACCACTACCGCGGGTTGTAAATGCCTTTCTATCACTGTAGACAATAAGAGCTTTGACTAACAAAGCAATCCGGCCTGATTATATGTTGCTATCACATGTTGCATATTTTACATACATTTTTATGTGTGAGACAGTTTCTTTAATTGTAAATAATATGCAAGGGTTTGGAAATCAGGTTACTGTCCGCATGAGATGTATGTCACTGTATATTGTTAACAAAACTATGTTCTTTCTGCAATGAACACATACATTTTTTAGCAGTTATTGTAACACACTGTTAATGGCAGAATACTGAGACCTGCCTAAAAGTTTCTGAACTTTTTAAAACCTCACTACCACATTGGCACACCCCATAATAAGCAAAATACACATCTGGCTGGGTTTGACCAATGAATGAGTTTCTCTTTTTTTCTGTCCCCGTGTTTTAGTTTTTACCTGTTTTTTAGATTAAAAATGGTATGATCAGAATAAAAAAAAAAGAGAGAGAACTATTTTGTGGTATTCATAACATTTTATACTCAGTAAGCCAAAAGTAAAGAACAAATGATAAAAAAAGTTTATTTTTGTCTTAGTTTCTTGTTATTTTTCAACTATGACTGGAGTACGGTGCCAGCAAGAAAAAAAAAAAACTCCTTTGAATGAGCAAATACCCTGACCATTTATTACCACAGAGGTCATTGTCTAACAGTATCCAAAAGCTGCTTGATAATATCTATGTATCTTTGTCATCTTGTCCTTGTAATCTCAGACATTTCATCAGTTGTAGATGATTACATTTGCTGAATTTCTGCTTATGCTGCAGACATTGCATCCCCTGTGTCTTACTGCTGCTAAATCCATCATATTTCTGACATTTGGAAGGACAATAAAGAGAAAAGACTGCTTATTGTTACCTCCTGTAGGTACAACAGGAAATTTAAATATTAGGAAGCAGCAGGGATGTCTGAGATTCCTGGCAGAAATGTGACATTACAACTGATATAATACTGTCTAAATAATGTGTTTCAAAATAAGGTAATCCTTAAAACATACTAGAGTATATTGCACCTGTTTTGAAAGTCCTCCTGAAAAGTGATGGTTAGCAGGTAGGCTCAGATATACATGGACTGCTAGTGAATGGCTATTACTGTTTGCATTTCAAAAGAAGCCTGTTTCTTCTGGTGCATGTGTAATGCACCCAAAAGACTTATTTGTCAGACTAGGGGTGCAGATTCATCATTACAGTAGACAAACTGTGTTTCTAAGATGCAGGTGGGAGTTGTCGGGATTGCAAAAGAGAAGATTAACAGCAGATTCTAACATAAGCACAGCTGTTTATAATTGCTCCTTCTATTTAATATTCACAGAGAATAATCATATCTCTTTGTTGGAGAAGTATGGAATGTGATACAGAGTTCTACAAACTGACAGATGGTATTTACATACAGAATATTTAGACAACTTACAGTTATAAAATGCACAATACTAAAGGACTGGACATCTATACCTAAGTTTACAGCCTGACTTTATTTCTGACAGGTCTCAGCAAGAGACATTGAATAATGTAAGGTTTCTTTTTATCCAGTGCTTATCAAAAAACAAAAAATCGGTGAGAGAAACAATTATAGGCATTATAATTTTACCAACAATGAATAGAAAGCAGTGATAACACTAACTAGCTAGTTGATTACACCACCAGAAGTAGGTTCCATGAAAGCATAGAACGTATTTAGCTAATAAAGGTCATATATAAATAGACTATATAGTTGATTTTACAAAAAGCAAGTAATGGACATTACCAGATCACTGACTATCAGTATGTAGCAGCATATAGTTTATGAGAGGTAATAGGAGTGAAACATGAATCTGACAGATGCGCCATGTCTCTCTCAGTGACTTACAAACATTCTCAACATAGCATGCCAATCTACCATACAGTCAAGCAACCCAGAGAATTACAACAAACCTACTCTGACTTAGCTTGTTGGAGACCAGGGAGGGAATCAGAAAACTGGTTAAAGCATATTATTAACTTTGGGAATCTCTTGTAAATATGATACAGTTGGTTTCTTTGAAACTTCACATAGTCTAATTTGTCATAAAGGAAGGAAACAGGTGAGCAGGAAAACTGTAGCTCTTTTAGTCTCTAATCTGCAAACTGATAAAGTACTTTCAGAAAGATAGCCTAGGTCAATTTCATCATGGAGAAATACTGTAATCAGTTACCTTCTTCATTACAGTTTAGTTGTTGCATTAAATGTGTAGAAGGATTTTACTAACAGTAAAGCACAGAAAAAAAAAGATGGAAAAAATCTTTCTGTAGCTTGTTCATCTGCCATAATTTCAATGCAATGACAGTAGGGAACTGTAGAAAATGCTGAGCTGGAAGCTGATGGTAGAGGGGTAGTAATACTCTTCAAAGATAAATGGGATCGAATCATGGAATAAGTGTATTGTTACAAATGTCTATTAATTTTTTGTTCACTCTGCATATGTTCATCTTGGGATCTAAGGAATTAATGTGAGCATTATCTGAAAAAATATCATAGCTAATGAAACACAAACATCTCACAAGGGGAATAGGATTTGGAAGTTGGAGGCAGGACCATAATGATCAAAAATGTACATCTGTCAAAAGGATATGAAAAAACATAACACTTATACATCTACTAAGCTGATGCTGCAAGTTTAAGTTCACAACCTATTACTAAATTTTATTTTTGTCCATATGAAAATAAGGAAGCATCTGCCAGTCTTTACTGACAACAGGTAAGTAAACTTAAAAAAAAAACAAAATATATCTATACACACACACACACACACACATATATATATATATATATATATATATATATATATATATATATATATTTAGCAAGTGGTTGCTCTTTTTCTGACTGTTTTCTGTTACAAAATATGCCACAAGACTACAGATAAATGCTGTATGTATGTACTTAATGTCAATCAGCAGTATATAGAAGGTAGGAGAAAGCAATTTACTTCAAAAAAACAAAAAACACAAAGAGAGTAAGGAAGAATAGACACTTTATATATTCGGACACCAGAGATTAAGACAGAACAAATGGCTATGGCACTCTGAATCAGAATTTTTTTTCCATGAGTTACAATGTTGTCCAGTGACAGAATAAGCTGATGAAGATCAGCTTAATCTCAGGGTGGCAGAGCTTTGAAAAACTCAGGATTAATAGGTCTACGTTCGTGTACCGAATACGAATTACAGCGAATTACTTATAATCAAACTTTAAACTACCAAAAATGCTTAACATCATAAAATAATTCATAAAATGGCCATAGGTGACCAACAACCAGGAAGTACCATGATGCAAAGTTAAGCGAAAGAAGCATTTTTTTTTATTTACCCTATTCCCCACTGTAGTACGCTCTCAGAGTAAATATATATATATATATATATATATATATATATATATATATATATATATATATATATATATAGTTGGGGGGTGTGGTGGGTGAAGGCTCCCACCTTGGTTGATTACATTCATGAGGTTGGCCAGCTATGGCGATTCAATTAATTATTTGTCAATTTTAAGCATTTTCAGTACTTTAACGTTTCGCTGTTTAATGTTCGATTATAAGGTGTTCAGATTAATTATGTAAATCCTACACAGTATGATAATGAGTTATGTTCTAATGCACACTCATAAGATGGATGGAGGATGGACCATGACAACTTAGACATGGTACATTCATAACAAAACAGCACAAGTTATAAAATACAATTCAGCATGAATGCCTGGCCAAAATCATGGACCACAAACAGAATTTGATGCACTACAATAAAACATCATCATATAAAACAATAAAAAGTACTGCTTACCTGACAGCATTTAAAAAAAAAAAAAAAAAACAATAAAAGGGTATTGGAACATAAAAGAAGAGATAGCCAGTACTGAACAAGTGGACCTTAAAATAAGTAATTTCACAAACAAAGGACAAATTAGGAAAATAGGGTGGAGGACAACTTAAAACAGTATAGAAATACAGCTGTTCATTTCAATAATGTGCCATTATGGCATACCACAAGTACAAAGGGGCTGTAGTCCTGCACAGTGGAGGATAAAAATTTGAAGCATATAGTTGCAACAGTGGGTTATCTTTGTCATTCATGATGCCAAGCACTAATGCCCATATTCAATGATGAATGGAGCTACAGTAATTATTCACAGAAAAATACTGCAGTGATACACAATGGGTATGGATGCAAAGGCATGTGATTACAAGGCCACCATTCATAAAAATATGGCACTAGCACAGCATTGCAACCGCACAGTAATGAGCTGGACACATCTACAGAGCATCTTAAATTGTGAATTGTACAGTATCTGCTATGTATATTACAAATGTGTTTACATATGGATAGAAGATACTGCAGTAAATCTGTCCTGCCAAAACATTTGAGATAGGTAAGAATGTATATGTGCATTATATGAACGCAACAAATTGAACTATTACATCATACTAAAATGCTATGATAAAAGGGAAAGTGCACATGTGCATATTATGAGAGCAACAATATAATGTATGACAACACACCAAAATACCGTGTACACTTTCTTCCCCTAGGTTATCTGAGATGCTCTAAGAATATGCCTAAAGTTGCATGGTAGTAGACATATCAACAGAAGATGCATAAGACAGATGTCATCAGGACTCATGCAGCACCAAAAGGCTGCCGTATGGTTTCACACATTCAATTATTATGCAAATGTATAAACTACAGTGAGTGTGCGCCAATGCAACACCAAAATGCCACAGCCAGTTTTCAAACATTTACTATTTATTGCATGGACAGACAGAAACACATACATAGACATGTGCACACACACACCCCCACCCACCCATACAGCAGGCATCAAATCCCTCTACCTGTATACAGTCATCACACAACCAAATACAAATGAGGACTTACACAAAGAAGATACATTAAGCAAAAAACACTGCTTCAGAAGCAGCTCAGCATACAATGTATGTAGCAGATTACAAAAAGGCTTTAGATGCAAAACCATACCAATTTGCTAATATACCACATTTTACAATAAAAAGACATAGACCCATTTGCTTCGAAATGTAAAAAAAATGAAGTAATATACACTACCCTCTATTCCCAGCATGTTCTTGCTTCATTAACACCTATGTGGTGTGGAATGTCACATCTCTAGCACCTACACTCACACTTGTGTTCCAGAACAGTTTCTGAAAAACAACTTAAAAAGCATTTTGTGAAAAACATAAGCTATTAAAAGTGTACAAATGTCAAAGTTATCAGTAAGAAGTATTCTTGACAGTGTTAATAGTCAGTAGATTTATAGCCTTACCATAACTAGTATAATATATTATAATGCATGCAAATCCAGAATTATATATATATATATATATATATATATATATATATATATATATATATGTTATATATTTTTTTTCTTTTGGTAAATGTTCACAAACAAATTGTGACAACACGCAAACTGCACAACCTAGACATATATTGCTAGTTCACCTTTGATAACTAGACACAGGCTTTCACATGACAGCAAGAAATTCCTCTCTGACTGAATGTTTATGGATATACTTATAAAATATTAAAACATATGCTTAATTGTACCAATATAAATAACACTGAATGTCTCTCAAGATATTCAGCTTACACTGCAAAAATCAAAGGGAGTTTTCTTTAAGAACATCTAAGGTTTCACATTATGCCATGCAATACTTTCTAAGCTACTTGTTTTTTGGTTTATTAAGTATATATATGGAAATATTGCTTATCTTCAAAATTACTAACAAACTACTAGAAATAGCTACAACAAAGTGTGCTATGAATAGACATTGATAATGAATTCTCCTGTCTCCCACTATGGCATTTCACAACATAGTCCTTAATGGTATGTAGGTCTTTCAGTTATGAAAATATGAACATAAACATGAACATATGAGTAATATATAGCAGAGAGTGATTATTTCTCTACTTCAGGACACCATAGATCAACAATTTTACTGCCATTTTGTAAATATCTCATTGCCCTTTCTAATACTGCCTATTAATTTAGCTGCTAAGTCACTTAGTTAAAGTAGCCAGACCCCAAAACAGTCTGGATGCCATAAGGAGCTATGGATGTTAATTAGAAGTATACACAAATCCACTGTTTGCTACAACCCATACTAATACCTTTTTGCCAAATACTTACAATCTCATATGGCTTATAAGACTGAGAAATGCATCTTCACCAGCCAATTTCTCCAGAAGTGTGAAAGCAACAGTGCTTAAGAAATAAAGTTGGATATTAGGGGGCATTAGCCCCCTTATTTTGTAAAATAACTTCACTTCGGAGGTAGTACGTGGCCTGGATAATTATCCCATTTGAATAATTTGGCTGTTGCTAATCTAATTCTAATACAGAAATATTCCAATTTACTTTGCTGCGGTAGCATTGTCGCCTCACAGTAAGATGTTGTCCTATTCGATTCTCAGATAAAGCGTCTTCTGTGTGGAGACATGCGTGAATGGGCGCACCTTTGTTGAAGGTTGTACATCAGGGCTGGCAACTCGGTACGTAAAAATCTGCTGCCAATCATTAGTGGACCGGAGTTCCACTGTGGCGACCCCTAACCGGGAAAAGCCGAAAGATACAACTACAACTTTGCATTACATGTCTTGCATGGCAGAATCAGACAATAAACCTATCTAGGCAGCTAATTAAGTCTATTGAATCTTATGTTATCCCTTCAGCACTACCTTCTCCCTGATTATTTCAATGCCTCACTGGATTTGCCTTTACTTCTCATTCCAGAAGTCCATTACATGGGTCCGCAACCCTTTCTCTGAAGAAGTGCTTTCAGGGTTCCAAGTATTAATAACTCCCGATAATCTATTGCCTGGACTCCCTCCTTACTTTGGTGTTTCTGTTACACTCATATTATTTCTTCCTGCTTTTTTTTTTTGTTTTGTTTTTTTGTGAAGACAGGCTTCAGCTCCTCTGGTCTCCAGTTATATCCTTTCATGTTCCTGACAAGTACCTTTCTAATGTCTTTCCTCCTGGACTCCTTCAAGTAGTTTGACATCCCTTTATTTGCATTACCTCCAGAACTGCGCACAGTTTTTAAAATGTAGCCTGGCCTTTACCCAGTAAGGTAGTAGCATTTACATTTTACTCCTGGAGTACACACCCCTGGGGATAGACTACAACATTCTGTTTGTTGCTGACACTGACTTTTCCCTCTGTTGCTGGTGGTCTGTTCAATATGCTAACATCTCAGACTTTGCTTGTGTTCTTCATCTCCTACCACTCCAGGTTGTTGTTTTTCGAGAGGGGTATTTTGTATGTCTTCTCAATAGACACCATTTGTCACCTTTCCTTCCACTTAGTCATCCTCTTTAGACTCTCCCTAAGGCTTTTCATCCTCATTTTTCACTGCTGCATGTATGTTTGTATCATTGTTGAAACACAGTGAAAACACACTGGAATACTTTTAGCACCTGCAATATGAGGAGCACAGTTTCTGGAGAAGCAGTGGAAGGTAAAAGAAAAAGGCACTTCTCTTACATCTGACATATTATATCTTACTACAACCCTCTGTTGCTTAGCCTTCAGCCATGCACCAATCCACTTCCTCAGTCTTGGTCCGAAGTCCAAATCTTCCAGTAGTCTCCTCGCATACCTCTCAACTGTACAGATTTTTGCAGAATGTCCAGATTTTTACCTCGTATTTTTGGTTTGTTCCTCATAAGAACTGTTTTGTTTTTAAAAAAAATGGGATGATCTAAGAATTAAAGTCACTAAATATTGAAATACATTTGACTTTCAGATTTCATAACTTTCATAAAATGCATGTTAACACAAATCATGTTATTCTAGCAACTCTCTGTTTATAGGAGCAATATTTAAAATGTATGCCTGTTTTTTGAGCTTTTGCAACCCCATTGTATCAGGCTTTGTCCTGATTTCTTGCTTTAAGAGGTTGAGATGTATGCCCCTCAGCCATCTGTTCAGTACAAAACCAAAGACATCTGAAGAGTCCTGACAGACTACACCTCCTCCTTGCACTTTCCTGCCAAGTTTAACACTAACCCCATTATAAAATTTGAGGGTCTATATTAAAACCATGAAAACTTACAAAAGCGAATACAACTACATCGACACATAAACATCGAAGCACAACAAGAGTGAAATATATAATTGGTGAAAAGTAGATTGCTGAACGTATTTCCTTGGCCAGCAGGGTGATCATGGGTATAAGGAAATATATCCTTTTCCCCACTGTAGTGCGATCTCAGAGTTGGTATATGAAAGTAGGGTGGTGTGGGGGGCACAGGAGGGCTTTCACCCCTGCAAAAGTGTGTTTATTTAAGTTTGTTTAGTTAGGTTTCCCTTACCTGTATGGCACTTTTGTTTGACGAAATACGTTCTGCATTCTAATTTTCGCTGATTACGTATTTTGCTCTTGTAGCACTTCAACGTTTTTGTGTCGATGTAGTTGTATTCGCATTTGTAAGCTTTCGTTCTTTTAATATAAACCCAAAATTGATCAGGTTTGAAAAACATCTTCTGAACATAAACTCATATTCTGTCCTTGATAATTTTGTTACAAAAGAAATATGCAAACCTTTCCCTTAAGAATGTATCCATAACCTGTCTTCCTAGTACTGTTAAACTAACAGACGTACAGTTTGCTGCATTTTTCTTCCTCTTACCCCACTTTGTATAAAAGTGCGGGTCTTGTTACCTCCAGTCATCAGCCATCTGTGAATGAGCCAGTGATCTTCTGATGGAAGCTATGACGCACAATGGACAGATTCTTGAGGAATCTGGCCTGATCTCAGATTCATATGCAGCTACATTGGATCTCCCTTCATTTTATCTTTTTGTGCCTCTGTAACTTTGACCCATTCTCATGATTTGCTACTTCTTCAGTGTGCTCCCAATCTCCAAAATCATCTGCCCAAATCAATATAATCCATGTTCTAACATTTGACATCAGCATCTTTGTCTTTTTATTCTTAATCTTCCCCCAATTTTTGAGATACCGATCTGTGAGGTTAACTGGACAACCATGACCATTCTCGTCTTATTTAGCACTACATTTAGAACTTTGTTTCTGACATATTGTCTTCCAAACTTTTGCTTAAAATCCACAGCCAAAGATCTCAGACTCCATACCTTCTCTACCCAGGATTATAGCACATCCTACTTTGTTTCTACAGACAAAATCCTTTTGCCTCCAACTCAGCCTCATTTATTCCCTACTAGAGTCTCCCATTTTTCTCTTTAATGAGTCTGAGGTATGATAAACTGCAGTGATCCACCAACCCCCTTTCCCACTGACTCTGCATTTAACTGTCAGGGCATTCAAGCTAAGGTCTGACCTCTGACAACTCCATCTCCATCTTCAAAAGATTGTTTTCTCTTTAAGACCGACTTCATATTTGATACTTTATGTAAACTGCTATGCCACCTCCAACTCTCTCTTTGCATTCAATCCCAAACAGTGTATACCCAGGCAGGCACATTTGTGACCTACTCCCTGTCACTTATCCATGTTTCTGAGATATACCTCTACATCACTGCCTGCATTTTCCCCTTGCATTGTAAACTAATTATAGATATTCATATTCAAAGTTATTCATCCTTCATGTTCTGTGCCCATTTTCTTATCTTCTCTACTTTGCATGAACAATTATCCCTATTCAGTGAGACTTACTACCCCCCACCATTGTAGTTTAACTGTGCAGTCCTTAACATGGACCTTTCCAACCAAGCACTAAGCATCACTTCCTCTGATTGGCTAAGATGGGGTATGTCCTGAGTAGAAGTGGTTTCTCTGCCAGGTGCCTCCATTCTCCTGCTTGTCCTAAGTAGTCCTTTCTTGGTCGCTGTTGCAGGCAGTCATTATACTCCCTAATGCTATATTTGCTCAGCATGGGTAATGCATAGGTTGTTGGCTACCAGCATAGGTAATGCTTCTTAGAATGCTTCTTCAGTACTCCCTCTCTCCCTTCATCTTTGCATCCCTATCTTACCTACCAGGCCTTGCTTGAACCACTTCAGCTGCCTCTTCTGACGAGACATTGTTGCATAACTGCACCCTAGCATGTACCACAGTCTGCCTTATTGGCAACTTGGTCAGTTTTTTCCATTCTCCCTTATTACGAATTTTCATCGCATTATTTTCTCCACCAATCATTATAATGTTCTTCTTTGTCCCTACACTGCATTCCATTTCCTTCAGTTTGCTATATGCCACATGCCTCCTTATCTGCAGCCTTTCTCAATCCACTTTATCCTTGCTTGCCCTTTCACTGCCTGTTCTGGCAGTTGATATCCTAGTTCCACATCTGATGACTTTTCTACCCTTTTGCCCTCTGCTTACAAGGCCTTGCCACTATTCTTTTTCTTTTGCACTCTGATCCTTCCATGTAGCTGTGTGCCGCTACCTGCCCATTGTTCTCTCAGTCTCCATACTGTGCTGAGTTCTGCATATCCACTTCTGGCCACTTGCCTTCTTTACTTTATTATGTTATTAAACAATGTATCGGTCCCTGTAGCACAGATCCATTCTCCTTGTCTTACCGTATGTGACCACATCTCTAACATTTTCCTTTCACCTTACTCTGGGCTACCCAGGCCCTGTACTCATCTGACAATGTTTGCCGTGTGCCCTCATGTTATGCCTTTCTCCCTCCTATATTTTCACATGCATCCACAACTAGTATATGGACTTTCTTGTTGCTTCCAGTATTCCAGCTCAATTGTATTACATTCCAGCCTGTTCCATCCTTCCTTATCTAATGACTTAATCAGCAACCATCTCTAGATCTCATATTATTCCATGAAGCTCCATCATAGTCTGTCATCCCAATGTGCTCTAAGACAAGCAGCTGCCATGTATCCTTTGCTCTTTGCTTATTTTTAATCTCTCTTCTCATTCTGTACTGAAACTAAAATTTACTTATGCATGCAGAGTACCAAAAAGGCCACAATGAAATGAAAGTCTTTGGATACCTTTTAGTATCCTGACATCATACATTTGGAACTCATTGAGATTTAGAATTTAGTGGTTTGAAAAGAATGTTTGCAGATTATATCTTCAGCTTTTAAGGTTATTACAGTTCAACAAAAAATTTACCCAAATCTGGACAAAAATGCTCTCAATTTTAATGTACTCTTAAGTAGAACATACTTCTTGTTTTAGTTTCACAGTTAGGGGTTTGTAGACTTTAGACCCCACCCCCGATGCATATGTCTATTTGCCATGGTGGCATTAGCCTGTCCAAATAGGGACAGTCTCACTTTTATGCAGGTTATGAAGGTCCAAAAATGGTACTAAGAGTGGACTAGGAGGGGACCATGACACTGTGGCTGAGTCAAGATAGTATGAAAACCCTATGTTTCACCTATGTGCTGGGAATATTGTCACAAGGGGGACTTGTAAGCGGAATTACTGAGAATACACCATGTTTCACCCAGAGTCTTAAGACTGTGGCTATCCTGATAATGATCCTGGTTCACTGCTGGGAATCATGTTAATGAAGCATCCAGCATTTTCCCATTCCCTCCCTCCTGCTGGAGACAGGCATGCTAGCTCTACCTCCTTATTCTTCTCTCCACTTCATAAGGCTTCTCCAGTGCCTGAATTGTTAACTAAACTTGAGTGGGCTGGATCATAGACTGTTGTTCATTCTACAGCATAAAGTAGGCTCACCTTTTAGTCAGCACATAAGCATTCTTCCTCTGACTACACAGTCCTATGTTGGTCACGCGCTTCATTTCTTAAGTCGTTAAGTGATCATTTTCATCACAGAACCACACAGGAATGTTGCACAAAAGCTGGTAAGACTAGTACTTTTGCTGCACTCAAAGATCACAGCATTCAGAAGAAAAAAAAAATGAAAAAATATTGTTGATCGCTCTTTTCCTGAAATGCAGGTTGTGTAGCATAAGAATATTAAATTAAGGAGGTATGTGATGGTGGAGGGATGCTTGTTAAGATTTTTTTCCAGGATAATTCTGTACAAAATGCATTAAACTGGGAACATATGCTTTATGTACTGATGCTATACACTAGTAGCTGAATGATGTACATACCTCTCACCCTCTCAGCACAAGAAATCTGGGCACAGGCCCAGAAATAGGGACAGGTTTTAAATACTGCTCCTATAAACTTAGAAAGTTGCTCAAATCACACATTTTTAATTATTATATATTTTCTGTAGGATATAACATCTGAAACTCAAATGTCTGTCATTATTTAGTATTATTAGTGATGTCAATTCTCAATGATTTTCCAGAAAAACTCAAATTTTATGAAGAACAGACCAAAAATATGAGACAAAAAATCTGGACATTCTGCAAAAATCTGCACAGTTGACGGGTATGGCAGTGTAATATGGATTGCGTCAGTTTCATTCAAACATTGTAAACAAACAAGCAGTTCTTCTCAAGAATGAAGAATGTGAATTAATATCTGTTCCCACTGGGTCATGGCTGACAGCAGTACCTTGTATTTTCCGGTTAGTTTGTTGATACAGACTTAAAGCATGTAAGCAAAAAGATATCAGTACCTGATGTTCCATTAAAAACTACATTGTAGTGGAGATTTCCAATACACGGACATCTCATAACGGTTTGAACTATACCTGACAATAATTTGCAGCACTTCCCTTCTGTCTACTTAGAACTAGCTTTCATGTGGCTTCTTTCTGTGATTTTAATTAGGCTTGCAAAATACTTCCACCTGTATTACTGAAGCTATGATAGGAATTTACACAAGATGATTTTTTACCTCATTCAATCTGAAAAATCAAATGTTATACTGGATATTTTACTGTGACTGTATACAAAGCTCAAATAATGATTTCAAACAACTTTATTTCTCCTTGTCCTTGGCTATGAGGTAATGTCACAGTATAACTCTGACTTACTCAGAAAAAAAAACAGATTTACTTTGGTTAATGGCAACATGGCCACTCTTTGCCTCACATGCCAAAAAGGTAGGACATGACTTACTTATATGGTGTCAGGAATAATATTTAGAATAATTTCCAAATGAAAAAGTAAGAAATCCTAGAAACATTCTGGGTCATGATAAAACAGTCTTTCCAGGATATGGAAGATTGTGGATTAACAAAATCTCAAGTTATTGATGAATTTTGTATAATACATCTGTATGATTTAGTATTTATAGATCAGTGGTCAGCAGGCTATTTGGGTCAGATCACATAAATGGCTAGGAGTTAAGCCAAAGCCTAATATAATGATAAAGATACATTTGTCAAAACTAAAAGTAGTCAGAGAGATCCAGGGTAAAAGTCTCCATTACCTCTTTCATGATAAGAATTTGCCATTTTGTAGACAGTGATATTAAATCAATGTCCTTTACCCGCCAATCTGACATGACAGCATGTTTGGCAGGTGGGAAGAGGCATTCTGTATGGCACACAGTAAATTCAAACATTTAAATGGATGAGGATTACTATCATTTTTGACATGTTATTGAATGTGGTACAACAGAGAAATGGATGGTAGCCACTTTTGAGGTTTTCATGAATAAAGACAAATTTGTGATGTGATACATGAGAAATCAGTGCAATGAAATTTGTTCAAATGGGTATCTGACAGCTTTATAGAGGCTGCACGTAAAGTGTTCCAACTTTTTTGTAGGTTGGGCCTGTCTAGTTTAATAAAACAAAGTACAGAAGACCTGCAGCTGAGCTGGTATACATATCCACGCAAAGTGTATAGATCATGATGAAGATGGGGTCTTATTCTAATGGAGTCAGTAGATGGCATAAAAAGTGAAGGAAACATCACATACGTTTTGTAATACTGTATAGAGGCTCTGCAAAAGGTCTTAGAACATGTAAAATACTTTACAGAAAAACACCATTTTAAGTTTAATTTTTTTCAGTTGTTTATTAAAGCTGACATGGTTTACATAATGTTTTCATAACTTCTTTTTCTTGTTTAGTGAAGGAGAAAACAAATATCTTTTCTAGGCTAAGTGATTTTAGTTGAAACGTTTTAGTGAGATTTTGCAATTACTGGGTGTCCACGAAAGGTTTATAATTAAACTATAACTCATTACGTGTGTACACGATGCAGAGTTTATCCACAGCTGCTGTGACTTAATCATGAGTGTAAAATACAAGTGATCTAACAAAACCAGGTCTGCATAAAGTTTGCATTACCCCCACCTAAACATGAGCTACTGCCATTATACTGTGGCATTATTTAAAAACACCTTTTAAAATGACGCCTTAATACTGAAGAAGCGCTCTTCTTTTCTATATTCTTTCACTGATGATAGTCTCTGAGAACGGTTTAACAAAATATGCGACAATACATACACAGTATAAGGATTGGTGCAGATGATGCCATTAATTCTCTGTAGCTTTATTCTGCAACACATGCATACTTTCAGTTTCCTCATAGATAAATAACTTAGTAAAATAATCAAGGAAGCGGCTATTGGTCCAGATAACATACAAAAGGTATTAATTTCATCCACCAAGTCATCAATGTCCCCTGTTTTGATATTTATGTTTGGTGGACTGTTACTCAGAGGCATAGTATCTAGTATCATAGTATAGTATAGGCATCATAACTGGAATTACTCCCATATTTCAAAAAGGCAGTAGATTACTTCCAGAAGACTATAAACCAACAAGCTTGGCATCTTTAATATGGGAATGCTTCAAAAGATGCCTTTTACAGTTGTTTTTAGCTCTGATTATATCAACAACTGTTTTGATATTAATCGACGTTTTTTTTCCCGTAGGGAATGCTACCATTGAATAACTTGATTGAATGTTCTGATCAAGCACGTTTTACTTTCAAATTAGATTTAACTTTTGGATTTATCTACTTGGATTGTGAAAAACTTTCAATACTTTACCTCACAAATCATCAACCCTTTAAATATGTTTAATTTCAGTCAGTATTTTGCTAGGTGGATACATAATTGTCATACTGGTTATTCATAATGTGTAGTCATTCAAGGTATTCTTTCAAGTTTTCAAGCCATCAAAAGAGGAGTCCCAAAGGGTTCCATTTTTTTATGTTATTGCTATATTTCTCCCAAGAGTACTATCTCACTCCTTCTTTCACCTACCAGCATAACACTCATTTCTGATTATACACTCCGTAACATGACTTTACAAAAATGAATTCCCTTTCTAGTTTTTGCTCCTATCAAACCTATGTACCTGACATTGCAAACTTTCCATCACTTTACCAGGATACTTAGCAGCAAACCTGCTAAACCTTTTTGGTTTCTACTTCATCTAGCTCTGCATACTTCTTTATAAATAATCTATAATCTGTTTCAGTATATTACTTTCTGCTCTCTTTAAACAAAATATGAAAACCGAAAGCACTGATCCACTCAGCATCAAAACTTAGCTCCCTTTGAATCCTGCACCTTATTTCACACTGAAGGTCTCCTTTAAAATGGGTGACCGAATGGTTAAGGTGTTTGCCTTCCAAACACAAGGTACAGGGTTTGAATCTCACATGGGATAAATTAGCTAGGCTTAAAATGGCTTGCAAGGGCAGTTAGCCTAGTACTAATCTATGAACCTATTATCAGTAATTTTTGAGCCTGCCTGCTTTTTTTTTTCCTTCAAAAAAAAAATAAATAAATAAATAAATAAATAAAGTAAGTAAGTAATAAAACAAAAAATGCAAATGCTTGGAAAATGGAGTTTTGTTTTTCCTTCTTAGTATTCCTTCGCAATGTTTGTACATTACACACAAATTCACACCACTGAGGTCTTCTGTCTTATAGGTTCATAGGTTCATACTAGGCTATCTGCCCTGGGGCAATTATAAGCCTAGCCCGATTCTGTATGGCTTACGCCACCCCTTGATTTGAGTATACTGTGCCCTTTTTAAGGTTTAGTTTACTGTGCCTCTGTCTAATAGTGACACGGGAGTAATCCCTGGGACAAACCTACGATCCCCCATCCACTTATCGAGATTCTTCTTGAAGAGATTCAGTGAGGTGCTCTGCCTCACATGAACTGGAATTCTATTCCAGAGCGAAGGGAGCCTCTGGGTTATGAACCTGTCCCTCCAGCAAGTTCTATTTATTTTTGTGCTGAGGTTCAAGTCCCTCGAGCGTGTGGCTCTAAGGGATTTAGATTTACTGAGGTGGAGCATGTCCATTAATTCTGGATTTGACATAGCTTTGTATGTCAGGCATAGATCGCCTTGAAGTAGGCGGTATGCAACTGAGTAGAGCTGGAGTTTTTTTAACCGAGCAGTATATGGCATCTGTTTGAGACCCTTGATCCTCTTGGTGAGATACTTTTGGGGTCTTTCTAATTGCTGCAGGTGTCGGGTAAGTTACATCCCAAAGGGGCATTGTATTCTATGATGGGCCTGATGAGGGATGAATAAAGGGCACGATTACCTCTCTTGATCTAGACGTGAAACCCTTTGTGATGAGGTGGGCTATGTAGAAGGTCTTTCTAACCACTTTGGCAATGTGGTTTTCAAAGGAGAGATTGCTATCAACTTGGGTCCCCAGGTCCCTAATAACTTTCTCTGTACTTAATGGGTTTCTGCCTATGTGGTAATTTGTGGGCACATTGTTTTTGCCAAAGGGTATGACTATACATTTTTTGGCATTTAGCTTTAAACCATGGCACTGGCACCAGGTATCTGTCTCTGTGAGACCTTTTTGAAGGATGTTTGTGTCAGCTGGAGAGTTGATTATGGCGCCCAGTTTGCAGTCGTCTGCGAACTTGGTGAGCCATAGTCCTCCCATGTTTGCCTGTACCTCGGAAAAGTATATACCGGACAAGAGTGGTCCCAGGACAGAACCCTGTGGGATGCCACTTGTGACCGGTTTTGAGTTTGACATGGCTCCAGCAACTCTCACTCTGTGGGTTCTGTCTTTGAGCCAGTTTGTGACCCATCTTGTGACATAGGGGTTTATATTTAAGCTGGATAGCTTATCTATGATGCCCGAGTGGGGTATTGTGTCAAATGCCTTTGCAAGGTCCAGATAGGCTGTGTGGACTACCTTCCCTTCATCTATGGCTTTGGTGACTGTTTCAAAGAAGTCAACCAGGTTCAAAAGGCAGGATTTGCCCTTGACAAAGCCGAACTGGGTAGGATCTAGTGTCTGTAGGTCCCCAATGTCTTTGTTTATGAGCTCCATGATGATCCTCTCCATAGCCTTGCAGACTAAGCTAGTCAGGCTAATGGGGCGATAGTTTCCAGGGTCCGTAGAGGCTCCACCTTTGTGGAGTGGGACCACTGTTGCTGTACGCCATTCTGTGGGCACATATCCTGTAGTGAGGCTGAGATTGTATAGCTGTTTTATTTGAGGGATTAGTTCCTCTTGTAGTTCATGTAGGACGCAACCTGGGATGCCATCTGGTCCCATGGAAGCAGTGTTTTTTGCTTTGGAGAGGGCAGCCTTCACCTGAGCATCTGAGATGTTTGGGAGGCAGCCCTCTGCCGGGATAGATACTTGCTCTTTTGGTGGGGAGAAGTTTGCACTGAAACTGTCTGCCAGGATATTGGCGATGTCTGTGGGTTCAGTGTATATTTTGTCATTTAGAATCAACTCAGAACAAGCCTGGAAGTTGCATCCCAGGTTTCTAACATAACTGAAAAAAGCCTTTAGATTGTCTTTGGTGTCCTGTGCAATTTTTCTCTCGAAGCTGGCTTTGGAGGATTTTATGAGGGATAGTAATTTTTTGCTAGTACTGATCAGAGATGCCTTCCCTATTAGGGATTTTGCTCTATCATGTAGTAGCTTCCTCCTTCTGTTGTACAGTTTATTTATGGCAGGGGTCCACCAGACTGGACGCCTGCCTTTGGATGATTAGGTCTTGGTTTTGTTTGGGATAGCATGATCCATGCATTCCTGGAGATGTCCGTAGAATGCATTTATATAGGATTCTGCAGTTTGGGCTGTAGTTTCCACTGGCCCTGGGGCCTTGAAGGATTCCACTTCTGTTTTGAGAAGTGAGAAGTTCGCTTTTGAGAAGTTTTTCACTGTGGTTTTCTGGACTGGGGGTGGGGTCGGGATGTGGACATCCAGTGAAATTAATTTATGGTCTGATCTTACCAATGAGGGATATACTTCTGGTGTGGAGCATAGAGTCCCCATGTTGGTAATGATCAGGTCTAGTATATTGTCCCCTCTTGTGGGAGTGGTGACTAGTTGTTCCATAGCATTTGAGTTTATAATTTCCAGGAATCTTTGGGCTAAGTTGCTGGGGCTTGAGTAGTGCTTCCAGTCAATGTTTGGGTAGTTGAAGTCACCCGATATAATGGTGTTCGGAGAGATCTTCATGTTCTCCAATGTTTTCAGGAAAGCCGAATGGGATTCGTGACTTTGAGAGGGTGGTCTGTAGGATGCTATAAACTGAAAAGCAGTCTTGCCCACTGTTAGTTGCACATGGATGGTCTCCGATACTTTGTGCAATGCCACTAACCTGGAGGTGTGGATATCCTTGATAAATATGGAAACTCCCCCTCCTTTTGTGGTTCGGTCCGGGTTTTAGGTTTTGGGGCTGAAAAGCATGATATGAGGTATAGCCTGGTAGTGCTGGGGTGCTCTCTGGAGCCTTGAACCAGGTTTCTGTCACTGCACAGATATCGATGTTCTCCATACTGAGGAGAGCTTCGAGTGCGTGCATCTTGAGGTTAAGACTTCTGGCATTTAGCAGCATTACCCTTAGTTTCTTGTTACTTGTGCTGTCTATGGGGGTGGGTTTGACTTTTGAGCCTTGCCTAAAAAAGGCACTATGGGGGTGGCAAGAGCCTTTGCCAATATCCGAAAGCCCAGTGGTGACAGGTGCAAGCCGTCCCTAGCGAACCAACGTGGCTTGTTGAGCATGTCATCCCAGGCTGACAGACACTGAATCCCCTTTGAATGACACCAAAATTTTAGCCAATTGTTAAAATCGATCATTTTGTCTTTGTACTGTGGCATCATTCTAGGTGAGGGTAAGATGCTGCTCAAGGTCAGGGTCATACCAGCCTGGGCTACATGATCAGAGAGCTCCTCTATGTCTCTTTTCATGTAGTCCAGGGAGGTACGTCTCAGGTCATTCACACCAGCATGTACAATGACTGAGTCATATTTGTATTTGCTTTGGAGTAACCTGAGTGCTTGCGTTATGTGGCGGATCCTAGCGCCCGACAGGCAGCTCACTGTGACCTTCTCTTTATTCAGCCTGGTGAGTGGGACGTCAGTGTGTCTGACAATAGAGTCACCTATAACAAGAGTATCAGGTGTGTTATTCAGCCTTAAGGGCTGTGGCTGCTTGGCACACTGACTTTGTGGGTTATGTGTTGTGTGTGTTTTGTTTTGAGGTAGCGTTTGCTTGGATGTCTGCTTTGGAGGTCTCTGTTGCTTAGGTAGATTTTTATTTAGAGCCTCCGAGTATGTTTTTGTGTATTTATGTGTTTGGTTCGCTGATGTGGTGGGACTATGTGATACTGGAATTGTGTTGTGTGAGGTTACCTTCTCCTCCTGACTGGTTACACCAGTTTTGAGATGAGAGAGCTCAGCCTCCAGTTTGGCTAAATAGTTGCATCTCTCACATATATTTGAACCTGTTTGGAGGAGCAGAGGGTTGTCCGTGTACATGAGACAGTTGTAACATTGCCTCAAAATTCCCAGATTCACCAGCTGGACTGGAGAGGAAACCATTGACTGACCTTTGGACATACTAGAGTAATAGGGAAACTGAATTTAAGACGGACCAATAGAGGACAGGGTAATCGTAGAGAGTATAAGAGTAATTAGTGCTTGTGGTTTAATAGTGCTAACTTGTAGGATTACTTAACTGGACCAGTGAAGGGCCTTAGAATGAGAATATGGTGTTTAAATTGAGAGATAGAGCAGTTCTAAGGGAAAAAGTGAAGAGCAGACTTTGTGGAGCCAGGAATAGTTTAAACCCAATTAGGCAGCGCTGCCCGTTGTTGCGCTATGCTCAAAAACGCGCAAAACCGCGCAAAAGAGGGTTTTAAGAAAGGAAGATGAAGGAGTTTTGGAATTGACCCAGAATGGCCAATAAAACTACAGTTTCAAGTCAGTAACCACTCCCACAGGGGCAGGCAGGCTGCTCAATGTTTTTCACTGCCACTGATCAACAGAGAGACTTTCCTTTAGCCCAAGCAAAAAATGGCCTCACAGAAACTTACAAACAGTTCAAGAACAGCAAGCCTGTAACTGAACTTTTTTAAATCTCAGAAAAGTGGGAAAAAAGCAAGATTTTTTTTTTTTTTTGTTTTTTCAGAGATAGCAGAGGTTAACAAGTATCAGCAAGTTATAACAGTGCAGTAAATGACCCCACACAAGAGTGCTAGGCCAAAGACAGATAAAATGCAAGTTTTGAGAAAAAAACGATTTAAAAAAAACAAACAGGAAATTCAGTAAACAGCTCTAGGTTGTGCTCTAAATACAGTTACTAATGCAGAAATCAAATTTAACAAGCCAGAAAATGCTCAAAATAGGTGGCTATGCAGAAAAACTTAGCAAATAAACAGAGGAAAAATACTTAAAGTCTCAAAAGTGGCTCCTTTCTTCTCTCAGCGTTTTCTCCTCTTGGTGGGTGCTTCACCAACAGCCAACAAAATGGGGGGACAAATGCCCAAAAATAGGCACATATTTTAAATATCTTATAAACTTAAAAAGTTGTTAGACTGACAGGGTTTGTTTTAACATACATTTTCTGAAGGATTTGAAGTCTAAATAATGACATACATTTGAATTTCAGTGACTTTAATCCTAATGATTTGACAGAAAAACACAAATTTTATGAGGAACATACCAAAAATATGACCCAAAAATCTGGACAGTTGAGAGGCATGAGTTCAAACCACAGAGTTAAATAACAAAATTAAGAATTGTTGTTCACAGAATAAATTACATACTAAAAGGAAAATTCATGTCAGCCTGTAAGGAAGTCCAGTGGTCAAGTAGTACAGTTTCTTGCTAAGCTTTACTACTTCTAATGATAGAAGGTAAAGAGAAAAGGGTTGGTTTCTTGGAACAGTTGAATAAATGCTATAATTTCTCCTATATTGCAACAATCTATTGTGTTTGGAGATTCAACTTTATTGCTTCTCAGCTAGAACAGGGAAGCAATATTTAATCAGTTGTTTCATTTGCACGGATTACAATGTTTTTCTTTTTGCAAGGATGTGGCACAGAGCCTAATAACTGTGAAATTAATTGTGCTGAAGTTAGAAGGCATTTTTTTCTAATCTATGTACAGCTTTGTGTGATTTTTGCTAGGTTCAGCCAATGTTTATCAATGTTCATATCCCCTGACAGCATTAGCGCCACAGATGGAACTGTTCAACTGTGATCGTCCTGATCTCTGCAATGGAATTAGATGGCATCCGCTGGGAACGGTGACAATTGTCCTGTCAACAAATGTGCAGCATTTAATCGGCATGACTTGTCTGTGCTGTAGGAATGAACTGCACCACTTTGCAATTCTGTTGTACTCAATGCCAGTGTGTCAGCAGTTTTTGCAGTGCTAGAAAGGCCTGAGATATCAGAAAATATTTTCCAACTCCACACTGAACAGCAGTAAGTGTGAAATTACAGGATCATGATGCTTTTGTTTTCAGACCAGATTGTTTAATTGTCAGGAGGAGCTACAGAAATAAAACAAAATACAATTCTCTGCATATATTTTTGATATTGTGTCCTTTTTGGAGAAGCAAATCTATCTCTCTATCTATGCAGATACATACACACACATCGAAGAAGATTATGATCATATATCAGATGACATAAGCCACAGATTTTTTTTAGTTATGATACATAATAGATGAAAGTTGAAACAATGTTGAAGAGATATTGAGAACAGAACCATTATATTCACAGGTTAATGCTGCCCAGCAATCTTCACTTCCTGACACTCCTATACACTTTTCAACTACTCATGGTAGGAACGTTAAGTATGTCTGTAATATCAATACATGTCACGGGTCAGTTTTATTAACAAGCCATATGCTGTCTAGTATTTTGGCAAAGGAATGCAAATTTAGTTCCATAAGAGGAGTGAATATGGAGCAGATTTTTGCAAAATATAAAAATGAATCTGATGTGCTTTTTTTGCCATACAGTAGGATCTGTAGACAATTTAGTTACTTGAAAGATATTTTTTAAATATTTTTCTTTACCTCCAAAAATGCTTTGGCATATTTAATATATGAAACTGTATAAAATGTGATTATAGGTGGATTATTTTCATGACTTCTATGCATGACAAACTTCTAGAATGTTTAAAGAGCACATAGCTCTGAATTTAAGAGACATTACATGTAAACGAAAACACAATGCACTTTACCAACATTTGTTACCACATATTCTGCTCAACTCCCTTTTATTGGAATATCTAGGTTATACCAGAGACTATTAAACTGAATTTGTATTTTAATCAGTTGATTACTACTAAAGAACACAGATAGACTGTTTTAAGTGGAGCACTATTTTCTCCTGGATTGAATGAACTTAACTAAAGGTCTTTCTAAGATGCTTATGTGAATTTTGAAGGATATTATTTATATTTATATAAGTCTTGCTTGACCTTTTTGAAGTTAGGTATTACTCTTAGAATTAGATTATTAGTTTTATATGTTCGATCGTGTTATATAAAACATTTGCCGACTGTTATGTAAATGTTTCTTTAAATTTCATTTAAACCATTCACATGACATAATGTAATTATTTTATATAGTGATAACTTTCTTTACTATTTTATTCATACTAAGGAAGCTGTGGATAGCAGTGAAACTGGCTTACAGTGAATAAGAGCATTCTTGAGTATCCATTATATAATGCACATTTTTGGAATTCATTTGTGGTGCTGGAATTAGATAAATATAGACAGACAGACAGTGTGTATGTACCTACCTGTAATCATAGCACCTTGTGGTTGAGCTGTTTGATGGATTACATTTAAGTATACAGTTCTTCCGTGTTCATCGCCTATGGTTATAGCATTGTAAGTGAATCAGTTTGTGGCACTGTGGATGTTCTGTCTCAATGTGTTATGCTTTAGAATGTAATATGGTCTCTTTTATCATGTACTCTCATATTGTGCATTGTTCTATATCATCTTTTGTATTCATACTGTTGTTTTCTTTCTTGTGTGTCAAAAGTTGATTATAGGTAATTGACCGCACCTCATCTACTCCAATTCCACATGTTAATTTTATGTTTAGATAAGGTTATACAGAAATCTTCCTTAAAAATGTATTTTTTGTTATAGCAGTATAAGCAAATCTTTCTGTCAGATTCACTTATATTGCTTTCAGTCTGTAGCATTGTGGTGTTCTATATGATACAATACACTGACTTTCAGGAGGTAGACTTTTTTCCAACTATTGTGTAATCATAGAGTTGGTATATTTACAGTAGTGGGAGTGTGGAAATGTGTAATCATAGAGTTGGTATATTTACAGTAGTGGGAGTGTGGAAATGTGTAATCATAGAGTTGGTATATTTACAGTAGTGGGAGTGTGGAAATGTGTAATCATAGAGTTGGTATATTTACAGTAGTGGGAGTGTGGAAATGTGTAATCATAGAGTTGGTATATTTACAGTAGTGGGAGTGTGGAAATGTGTAATCATAGAGTTGGTATATTTACAGTAGTGGGAGTGTGGAAATGTGTAATCATAGAGTTGGTATATTTACAGTAGTGGGAGTGTGGAAATGTGTAATCATAGAGTTGGTATTTTACAGTAGTGGGAGTGTGGAAATGTGTAATCATAGAGTTGGTATATTTACAGTAGTGGGAGTGTGGAAATGTGTAATCATAGAGTTGGTATATTTACAGTAGTGGGAGTGTGGAAATGTGTAATCACAGAGTTGGTATATTTACAGTAGTGGGAGTGTGGAAATGCGGGGGGGGGTTCCCTAATACTTTGGCTGGTAGTTCAATGCTCTTGTCATTTTCACTATTTATGGATTAAATATATTAAATAGTTGAGCTGAGAATCAATTGTGTAATATTAACCTCTTCTGTCTATGTGTGTGTGTGTGTGTGTGTGTGTGTGTGTGTGTGTGTGTATATATATATATATATATATATATATATATATATATATATATATATATATATATATATATATATATATATATATAGGTCTACCTGACAACACCGATGTGCTAAAATACTGACAAAGAAATCACCGACACCACAAAACTGAAAGTTCAGAAACACAAAACTTCGCATACCCGACAAACCACAATCCCGACACTCAACAAACAAAACAAATCCCCTGTCCAAAAAGCACATGCACAACACAAGCACATCAAAAACCTTACATACACAACTATCTATGTACTAAGCTTAACCCAAACCCTAACCCTAAGGTCCGTCACTATCGCACAATCACCTAACCCGCGCCCTAACCTTAACTTACTTAACCCGGCCCTATCCCTAACATCTGTCACTATCGCACACTCACATGACCCATGCCCTAACCCTAATTCACTTAACCCACCCCTTACCCTACAGACCGTCGCTATCGCACACTTACCTTACCCTCACCTTACTACCGCATACTTACCCACTAGCGCTCATTTGACATGTCGGTGTTCTCAGCATCGGGATTCTCAACTGTTGGTCATCATCATTGTCTGTCTTCTCGTCGTCGGCATTTCAAGCTTTCAGCGTTATCACGTAGACCTATATATATATATATATATATATATATATATATATATATATATATATATATATATATATATCTATATGTGTGTGTGTGTGGGTCTACTATTGTTGTTCAAAAACACTGAAAGCTGAGACCCACTTCAGCAAAAGTGCATTTTTGCATAAATCAGTTAATCAATGCACGGTACAGTGGGCATAAGGAAATGCACCCTTTTCTCCACTGTAGTATGATCTCGGAGTTAGTATATATAAGTAGCAGGGGTTTGGGGGGATGCAGGGGGGCTTGCCCCTCTGCAAAAATGTGTTTTGCTTTACTGGACACACCCTTGCTAATTATATGTACTAACTCTGAGACTGCACTACAGTGGGGAAAAGGGTATATTCCTTATCTCTATTGTACCATGCTTCTGTTAACTGATTTATGAGAAAGTACACTTTCGCTGAAGTGGGTCTCGGCTTTCTGTTGTTTGAAAAAGTGTGCTTTTGAACAACAGAAGTAGATCCCTAAGTGCGCACGTATATACACACACACACACACATACACACACACACACACACACACACACACACACACACACACACCTATATAGATAGATATGTATAGGAATAGTCATGTATACATTCATACATGTGTGCACATGTATTAATTTATTTATTTATTTAATAATGCTGAAATACTTGCATCCTTCCTTAAACTTAATACAAGTAAACAACTCTGCATCACAGTTTTATATATATATCTCAGGTCACAGCTACCCTATATTAGACAATATTCTTGCTTGGTTGTTTCAAAATACAATTAATGAAACTATTATCATGGGTGATGCCAACATAGATTGGTAAAACCTAACCTACAACTGTCCACCTAATAGTTTTAATATCTCTAGCTTCACACAACTTATTTCAACTCCTACCAGAATTCCCAAAAACACCAGTCAAAGCTCTTCCCTAGGTTGGAAACTTGTCACAGACCCTTCTAAATATCCAGGCTCCAGCACTCTCTCAGACACCCTGAGTAACCACTTGCCAGCCTATACCTACAGATCTACTTCCCAGTATCCAAAACCCCATAACTTCCAAACCTCCCACAACCTAACTAACTTCAGTCAACAAAAGTTTGTAAAAATACGCCAATCCCTAAACTGGTCACCACTAAGAACTCTCTCACTTGAAAATACAGTCATATACTTTAACAAGCTAATCTTAGACAGCCATAACAGCCTTGCTAATCTTAGAACTAAAAAATGAAAAGTCAGTCATGGCCCCTTGCTCAAATAGTTCACAAAAACATTATCACTAAACAGGGATAAAGCTTTGAAGGACTGGAAAAGAAAGAAAAATGAATCAACTTTACAAAACTACAGAAAACTGCTTAATCAAGCTAAGAAATCTATATCCATAGACAAAACAATGGTACACAACTATTATCAGACGATAAACACAATCCTAAAAAGTTTTGGTCCACTATCCCATCACTAATTTCCCCAGTGTCTAAACAAAATCCTGCTCCAGGAATAGACAAATCCCCATCCAGAAATAGCCAAAATGCTGAACAATCACTTTATCAAAAGTATAACCAGTCTAATCAACAAGCCTAACAAACCCCTCATTATAAACACCAAACCTAGCACCACACTGTCATTCAAAAGCAACCCTACCATACCCCCATTGCCAACACCACTTTCACTTTGACCAATACCCACAAACTCCATACAGCGCCCTCTTAAATGGGTCTATATTAGAACACCGAACATTTAAAATGTTGAGTGTTCTAATATCGACCCGTTTTCAGCGAACGCTGAAAATATCGAAGAAACAGAAAACCAAATGTTTTCCTGGGGAAAGAATTCAGTTGCCCGTTTCTGTTGCTTCGATATTTTCAGTGCTTTGGTGGAAAGTTATGGGTCGGGTTCAGGTAAGTGTGCGATTGAGTGCGGGTTAGGTATGTGTGTGATTGTGTGGACATGAGGGTTAGGGCGGGTTTGGTGAGTTAGGGTTAGGGTGCGGATTAGGTATGTGTGCGATTGTGTGGACGTGAGGGTTAGGGCGGGTTAGGTGAGTTAGGGTTAGGGCGCGGGTGAGGTAAGTGTGCGATAGCGACGGCTTTTTTTTACCAGAAAGGCTCATCCAGACTCTGGTACACTTTGCTGTGAAGGAAAGGTTAGTTTGCTTTTATTTTTTGTATTTTGTATATTTTAAATACTGTAGTTTGTTTTCTTTATCTTGTGTTTTACCTGCATTCTGCTTTAACAGCATATTAAAACTTCAAAAGAGACCACAGCTCTCTCTCACTTCTGAGTCAGGCAGAATTTTTTTTCTCGCCCTCCCACCCAGTCATAGTTGTCTTGTTAAATACCACTGTCTTTCTAGTTGCCTGCCTCTTATGTTAATCTGACCATATATCTCATTTCCTCTCTACTTTCAGTGGCTTTTGTGAGTAATCATTAAATCAAAACCCCCTCCCCTTCAACTATTTAAATTTATTGGCCATCCTACTGTATTCCATAGTACCAGAATACAAAAGTGACCACCCCTTTCAACCCATCTTGCTGTTTTAAAAATAGTAACTCTCCACTAAACCTTAACTTTTTAAACAGGTAAAACGTAAGTTACCTACTCTCACATCTACCTTCTCTAGTGCACACTGCAATGTGCATTTTTTTTTCATCTTACTTTTAAGCATCCCTTTGACTAGCACTTTCTCTAATACCTGCTGGAAAGCACTAGGAAGCCTTAAACTGATACAAGCACTCAACTCTCCTTGTTAATAAGGAGAAATTAATAGTAGGCACTAAACAGCCTATAACTGCAAAGTACCTTGCTAAGGCAAGGGAAAACAGCTCCTGTACTTTACAAAAAAAAAAAAAAAAAAAAGGCATCAAACCAGGCATGTCCAAGGGTCAGCTTCCGGTGATTTCTCCTGTCCACCTGGTGAATCTGGGCATACTGGGGCAATGCAGCAATTGCCTCATGTACACAGACAACCCTCTCCTCCTACCACCCAACACTACAACCTGTGAGAGATACATAGCCAAAATGGAAGCAAAGCTCTCTCCACCCAAGATTGTGCTAGACAATCAAGAGGAGAAGAGTAACACCCACACTACACCTCAAGCAACACATAGCCCTTCTAAACCCACACCACGAACACCCACATATAGCAACACTAAATCCACATATGCAGAGGCCCTTAACTGTAACCTGCCCAAGCAACAAGGACCTCTGAAGCTGAAACGCAAACAAACACCAATCACAACCAAAGTGTCACATAGTTCAAAACACCTGTGTGCCACCCAGCAACAGCCCCTAAGGCAAGACAATGTACCTAACACTTTAGTCATAGGTGACTCTATAGTCTGGCACACTGATGTCCCTCTCACCAGGTTGAACAAGGAGAAAATTACAGTCAGCTGCCTGTCGGGTGCCAGGATCCGCCACATAACGCATGCACTCAAGTCACTCCACAACAAGTACAAATATGACTCTGTCATTGTCCATGTTGGAGTGAATGACTTGAGATGTACCTCCCTGGACTACATGAAAAGAGACATGGAAGAGCTCTCGGATCATGTGGCCCAGGCAGGTATGACCCTAGCCCTGAGTAGCATCTTGCCTTCGCCCAGAATGATACCACAATATAAGGACAAAATGATTGACTTCAACAATTGGCTAAGCTTCTGGTGTCATTCAAAGGGGATCCAGTATCTGTCTGCCTGGGATGACATGATTGACAGACCATGATGCTTTGCCAGAGATGGTCTGCACCTGTCGCCTCGGGGATTCAGGTTACTGGCTAAGGCTCTTGCCACCCCTATAGTGCCTTTTTTAGGCAAAGTTCAAAGAACAAAACCACCACCGTAACAGGTACAAGCATGCAAAATCTGAAGGTAATGCTACTCAATGCTAGAAGTCTAAACCTCAAAATGCACTCTCTCGAGGCACTCCTAAAAATGGAGAACATCGATATCTGTGCAGTAACTGAGACCTGGTTCAAGGCTCCAGAGAGCACCCCTGCAATACCAGGCTACAACTCTTACCACACTTTTCGGCCACCAAAGCAGGACCAAAACACAAGGTGGAGGAGTGTCAATATTCACCAAGGATTTTCACACCACCAGGCTAGTTCATAGGTTCATACTAGGCTATCTGCCCTGGGGCAATTATAAGCCTAGCCCGATTCTGTATGGCTTACGCCACCCTTTGATTTGAGTATACTGTGCCCTTTTTAAGGTTTAGTTTACTGTGCCTCTGTCTAATAGTGACACGGGAGTAATCCCTGGGACAAACCTACGATCCCCCATCCACCTATCAAGATTCTTCTTGAAGAGATTCAGTGAGGTGCTCTGCCTCACATGAACTGGAATTCTATTCCAGAGCGAAGGGAGCCTCTGGGTTATGAACCTGTCCCTCCAGCAAGTTCTGTTTATTTCTATGCTGAGGTTCAAGTCCCTCGAGCGTGTGGCTCTAAGGGATTTAGATTTACTGCGGTGGAGCATGTCCATTAATTCTGGATTTGACATAGCTTTGTATGTCAGGCATAGATCGCCTCGAAGTAGGCGGTATGCAACTGAGTAGAGCTAGAGTTTTTTTAACCGAGCAGCATATGGCATCTGTTTGAGACCCTTGATCCTCTTGGTGAGATACTTTTGGGGTCTTTCTAATTGCTGCAGGTGTTGGGTAAGGTACATCCCAAAAAGGGCATTGTATTCTATGATGGGCCTGATGAGGGATGAATAAAGGGGCATGATTACCTCTCTTGATCTAGATGTGAAACCCTTCGTGATGAGGTGGGCTATGTAGAAGGTCTTTCTAACCACTTTGGCAATGTGGTTTTCAAAGGAGAGATTGCTATCAACTTGGGTCCCCAGGTCCCTAATAACTTTCTCTGTACTTAATGGGTTTCCACCTATGTGGTAATTTGTGGGCACATTGTTTTTGCCAAAGGGTATGACTATACATTTTTTGGCATTTAGCTTTAAAGCATGGCGCTGGCACCAGGTATCTGTCTCTGTGAGACCTTTTTGAAGGATGTTTGTGTCAGCTGGAGAGTTGATTATGGCGCCCAGTTTGCAGTCGTCTGCGAACTTGGTGAGCCATAGTCCTCCCACGTTTGCCTGTACCTCGGAAAAGTATATACCGAACAAGAGTGGTCCCAGGACAGAACCCTGTGGGATGCCACTTGTGACCAGTTTTGAGTCTGACATGGCTCCAGCAACTCTCACTCTGTGGGTTCTGTCTTTGAGCCAGTTTGCAACCCATCTTGTGACATAGGGGTTTATATTTAAGCTGGATAGCTTATCTATGATGCCCGAGTGGGGTATTGTGTCAAATGCCTTTGCAAGGTCCAGATGGGCTGTGTGGACTACCTTCCCTTCATCTATGGCTTTTGTGACTGTTTCGAAGAAGTCAACCAGGTTCAAAAGGCAGGATCTGCTCTTGACAAAGCCAAACTGGGTAGGATCTAGTGTCTGTAGGTCCCCAATGTCTTTGTTTATGAGATCCATGATGATCCTCTCCATAGCCTTGCAGACTAAGCTAGTCAGGCTTATGGGGCGATAGTTTCCAGGGTCCGTAGAGGCTCCACCTTTGTGGAGTGGGACCACTGTTGCTGTACGCCATTCTGTGGGCACATATCCTGTAGTGAGGCTGAGATTGTATAGCTGTTTTATTTGAGGGATTAGTTCCTCTTGGAGTTCATGTAGGACGCAACCTGGGACGCCATCTGGTCCCATGGAAGCAGTGTTTTTTTGCTTTGGAGAGGGCAGCCTTCACCTGAGCATCTGAGATGTTTGGGAGGCAGCCCTCTGCCGGGATAGATACTTGCTCTTTTGGGAGAAGTTTGCACTGAACCTGTCTGCCAGGATATTGGCGATGTCTGTGGGTTCAATGTATTTTTTGTCATTTAGAATCAACTCAGAACAGGTCTGGGAGTTGCATCCCAGGTTTCTAACATAACTGAAAAAAGCCTTATGATTGTCTTTGGTGTCCTGTGCAATTTTTCTCTCGAAGCTGGCCTTGGAGGATTTTATGAGGGATCATAATTTTTTGCTAGTACTGATCAGAGATGCCTTCCCTATTAGGGATTTTGCTCTATCATGTAGTAGCTTCCTCCTTCTGTTGTACAGTTTATTTATGGCAGGGGTCCACCAGACTGGACGCCTGCCTTTGGATGATTGGGTCTTGGTTTTGTTTGGGATAGCATGATCCATGCATTCCTGGAGATGTCCGTAGAATGCGTTTATATAGGATTCTGCAGTTTGGGCCGTAGTTTCCACTGGCCCTGGGGCCTTGAAGGATTCCACTTCGGTTTTGAGAAGTGAGAAGTTTGCTTTTGAGAAGTTTTTTACTGTGGTTTTCTGGGCTGGGGGTGGGGTCGGGATGTGGACATCCAGTGAAATTAATTTATGGTCTGATCTTACCAATGAGGGATATACTTCTGGTGTGGAGCATAGAGTCCCCATGTTGGTAATGATCAGGTCTAGTATGTTGTCCCCTCTTGTGGGAGTGGTGACTAGTTGTTCCATAGCATTTGAGTTTATAATTTACAGGAACCTTTGGGCTAAGGTGCTGGGGCTTGAGTAGTGCTCCCAGTCAATGTTTGGGTAGTGGAAGTCGCCCAATATAATGGTGTTCGGAGAGATCTTCATGTTCTCCAATGATGCGTCTGAAATTTTCCAGGTGCAACTAACACTAGGTAAGACTGCAATCCAAATTGTAGCTCGCTACAGATCCCCCACCATACCCCAAGATTCTCACTACACCTTTCTAAACATACTGGAAAATATTAAGATAGAACCAAACACCCTAATACTGGGTGATTTTAACTACCCTGCCATTAACTGGGAAAGCTACTCATGTACCAACACCTTTGCCCAACGGTTCTTGCAATTCATAAATTCCAACGCCCTGGATCAACTAATCCATAGTCCCACCAGGGGCTCCAATATCCTAGACCTGGTCATTACCAACATGGGAAATCGATGCTCCACACCTATGGTCACCCCCTCATTAGTCACGTCTGACCATAAGCTAATCACCCTTAACATCCACATCCCACCCCCCAGTAAGGAAACCTCCATAAAAACTTCTCCAAAGCCAACTTCATGCTACTCAAGTCAGAAGTGACAAACTTCATGACACCCATGCAGACGGGAGCTGAAAGTTCAACTGCTGAATCCTACACTAAGGCACTGTACGAGCACATCCACTCATACATAAATCGTGCCATCCCAAATAGAACCAAGATGCTCTCATCCAAAAAAAAGAAGCCAATCTGGTGGTCCCCTGCCATAAACAAACTTTACAACAAAAGGAAGAAACTGTTGCAGAAAAGAGGAAAATCCCAGGATGCAAAAAACGTCCTTACCAGCCTCAGTAAGAAACTGAGATCCCTCATAAAATCCTCCAAAGCTAGTTACGAAAAAAATTTGCCAAAGATTCCAAAGACAACAACAAGGCATTCTATAACTATGTCAAGAATCTAAATGGCAATGCTCAGATCTGCTCTGAGCTAAAACAGAATGGCATTAAATATACTGGTCCCAAGGATATTGCCAATATCCTGGCAGATCGATTCAGTGCCAACTTCACCCCCCTCTCACCCCCTAAATGGCCCATCTCAATACCGGAAGATTGCCAAATTCCGGTAATAACGGCCACACAGGTAAAAAACACACTCTCCAAAGCTAAGAATACAGCATCCATGGGACCAGATGACATCCCGGGCTGTGTACTACATGAACTACAATATGAACTGGCACCTCACCTAAGTGTCATGTTTAATCATAGCCTCACTTCAGGTTTCGTGCCCACTGAGTGGCGCACAGCTACAGTTATCCCACTCCACAAGGGGGGATCCACCTTGGATCCCAGAAACTACCGTCCCATCAGTCTGACAAGCCTTATCTGCAAGGCCATGGAGCGTATTATCATGGAACTTATAAACAAAGACATTGGCAACCTTCAAACACTGGACCCCACCCAGTTTGGGTTCGTGAAGAGCCGATCTTGTCTCCTGAACTTGATTGACTTCTTTGAATCAGTCTCCAGAGCCATGGACAAGGGTAAGGTGATCCACACAGCCTATCTAGACCTTGCCAAGGCCTTTGACACCATCCCCCACTCTGGAATCATAGATAAACTTACTAAGCTGGGCATTAACCCCCATGTCACCCAATGGGTTGCTAACTGGCTTACTGATAGAACCCACACTGTAAAAGTAGCCGACTCCAAATCCAGCTCCAGACAAGTGACAAGTGGAGTACCTCAGGGTTCAGTCCTGGGACCGCTCTTGTTTGGCATCTACTTCCCTGAAGTACAGGCCAACACTAAGGGACTCTGGATAACAAAGTTTGCAGATGACTGCAAACTGGGAGCCATTATTGAATCCCCAAATGATGTGGATACTCTACAAAAGGGCCTTACAGAAACAGATGCTTGGTGCCAGAGCCATGGGCTCAAGCTCAATGCCAAGAAATGTATAGTTATCCCCTTTGGGAAAAAACATGTATCCGTGAATTACCATATAGGTGGCAGTACACTAAACACTGAAAGTTTGATAAGAGACTTAGGGACACAGGTGGACAGTGGTCTTACCTTCGATAACCACATCGCCACAACAGTCAGGAAATCCTTCTATGTGGCATACCTCATCACTAAGGGCTTTTCATCCAGAAAAAAAGAGGTCATTGTCCCACTGTACTCATCCCTCATTAGATCCATTATAGAATACAATGCCCCGTTTGGTATGTACCTCTCAAGACATCTGCAACAACTGGAAAGCCCACAGAAATACCTCACTAAAAGAATCACAGGCCTAAAGCAGATGCCCTACTCTGACCGCCGTAAAAAAACTCCAGCTATACTCTGTCGCATATCATCTACTCAGAGGCAATCTTTGCTTAACATACAAGGCCATGTCAAACCCAGAACTGTTGGACATGCTACACTTAAAGAAATCACAATCCCTCAGAGCCACACGCTCCGGGGATCTAAGCCTTGTCATCACAATAAACAAAACATGCTGGAGGGATAGGTTCCTGACCCAGAGACTCTCCAGACTCTGGAATAGATTGCCCATACATGTTAAGCAGAGTGCCTCTTTGGTCCTCTTCAAAAGGAACCTTGACGATTGGATGGGAGAAAGGAAATTCACCCCGGGGATCACGTCAGTCGCCCTGCTAGACAGGGGTCCAGGGAAGTAAACAGTGTGGGAAGAAATAGCCAGGGAATTGTTATTGCTAGGCTTGTATAGGCCCTAGGGCTGATAGCCTAGTACCAACTTATGAACCTTAGGGTTAGGGTTTGGTTTAAGGCAAGTGGATAGTTAGTGGTGTGTGTATAGTTTAGTGTAGGGTTAGGTGTAAGAGTTTAGGTGTATGTGTGTGGATTGCTGTTTGTTTGGTGTGCTTGTGTTGTGTGCATGTGTTTTGAAACAGCAATTTTTTTTCCCTAGGAAAAAATTTGCTGTTCTGAATGTTCGATGTTTAGTATTTTCGGTTGGTAGGGTTCGATATTAGAACACTTGACATTTTATATTTTCGGTGTTCTAATATAGGCCACCTTAAATAAAATAAAACCCAGCTCTCCCTTCATTGACAATCTCCCTGCTGAATACTTAAAAATGGCAGCTGAAGCCATTTCCTATCCAGTTAGTATTCTTTTCAACAGGTTCATCAAAGAATCATATATCCCCCACCCTCTGAAAAAAATCTATTATAATCACTCTGCATTAAGGAGGAAAGTCCACAGAACTATCTAACTACTGCTCCATCTCCATACTATCCTGCCTCTCCAAATTTTTGGAAACATGTATATAAAAGCAACTCCTCGACCACCGTACTCAAAAGAAACTACTCACACCAACTCAGCATAGGTTCAGACCAGCACATAGTACAACAATTGCCCAAATCTCATTCACAGACAAAATCAACAAAGCTAGGGACTCAAGTCAACTAAACTGAGTAATCTTTCTTGATCTTTCTAAATCATTAGACACTGCCTCACACCCAAAACTTCTCCAAGAACTTTATACACAAAGCCTCTCCCAGCCCTCTCAACAGTGGTTTGCAAGCTACCTTTCTCAAAGACAACAGTGTCAAACGGCAAAACTTCCTTGCACAATTTCAATCAAACAACATTGGAGTTCCACAAGGCTCAATTCTCGGACCCCTTCTTTTTAACATCTTTATAAATAACATCTACTCTGCCTCCTGTCATAGCTCCCTTATCCAATAAGTCAACAATCCTACCTTCATTTCCTCCTCCAAAAACAGTGAACACCTAAAACAAATCACCCAAACCGCCTTTACAACCACTGAGTCCTGGATTAGCAATGCACAATTATTTCTTAACCCTAACAAAATAGAACTCATCCTTTTGACACCAAAAACACCCCCAACCGTCTTCAAAATATATTCTCTAAATAGTACAGCAATCAAAGTAGTTCCACAAACCAAGCTAGCAAAAGTAACCATTGATAACAAAATCACCTTCATCCTCCATACCCACAACTTCATGGACCCATTCATAAAAATAACACTAGCACAAACATTCCTGCTTCCTACATTACTTTACTGTGCCCCAGTACTAACCAGCCTTCAAACTACTCTAAAAAATAATCATGAATCCTGTTATAATAAAATTACAAGATTTGCAATTGGTCTGCCATTTTACAAATATCACTGCATTGCCCTCAACACCCTTAGCTGGCTTGAACTACTCCAATACCTAAACTACATCCAACTAACTATGCCTCACAAAATAATCTACAAACCTGAAACCTGTCCAGTCTTATATTTTGTACTGCAAACCTACACACCAAACTGGACACTCCGACCTGAAGCTAAACAACTCTTAACTCTTTACAAACCAAACAAAAATGCTGGTAAATGCTTATATTCTTACTCAGTCACTAAAATATCGAACACAATTCCACTTGAAAAAAAAACTGCCACAACCCTTAAGAATTTCAAATCTAAACTAAAACAATACCTACTAAAATCAAATGTGTGTCCTTGTTCAAAATGTGGATGAATTTCCAGGCTTGTTACAATCATTCCACTCCACTGCCTCTTTACTCCTTTCTTACTTCTGAGCTTACTCTCACCATCATAACACTCAACCTCCATATACCTTCCTTTCTCACTTCTGCCTACATCAGAATCATTCCACTGAACCACTCTATTCCCTCCTCTCTGCCTTCTGCCTACCTGCTCCATTCCAAACTCATTCTTACTATCCACCCCTCTTTCTTTTCAGCCTCCTTACCTAATCGTTCTCCTATAATAGCATCTCTATACTATCCCTACATGAATAATTCTGCCTCATAGGATGTACTATGGCTAACTGTACTGCCATGCCCATTAATCTGCCTTATAAGTGTTTAGAAACCGAATGCATTACCTGCTTTATTGGAGCTTTTCTCCCTGGGCATCTGCTGAAAATGGGTATTTCTACCCAGTCTGACTTTTCAGGTAAACAGATGTTAAACAAATAAATTAATAGGTGTTTTTTTTCTAGGGGTGGCAAATACCCTGGGCCTCAAACCCCAAAAACACTATATATTCTAACTCTGAAACTACACATTGCTGGAAAAATTCCTTAACCCCACTATTTGCTCACTGACACAAACACAAACTGACACATACACACAGACCATTCTCTGTAGATCTGTCTCACACATCTGCATACACATACTCTTCTCGCTGTGCATCATATGCAGTATTCCCTGATCTAGTCCAGCAATTTTACACATACACACACATGTACATGCATACACACACACACACACACACACATACGCACACACACACACACACACACACACACACACAAAGCATTGTCAGTAAAACAGATATAATTCAAACACACGCACACAATTACATCAGCCAGTCCCTCACACACACACTTTCACTTGTCTAGTACTCATCTTCACACAGTCTTACACCCAGCAATCTCACACTCCCATACATAGACTTTTGCCAAAACCAGAATTGCTGAACTTGATGAAACTATCTGATGATTCCTAGTTCATCTTTAATGGTAACACATCTAACTCCAGTTTATGACATACATTATTTATATATGCTTAACATAAAGTTGACTATCAATTCACTTAAGCTGAGGTCATAAATTTAAGCTTTAGGCTGTTTGGCCAAGCTAAAGTATGATAGATGTTATCATTCAGGCCTGTTCTGCTAATCATCTCCTTTTAGTAGCAAATAGGTTATTGTTTATGTGCTGTTTTCCCATTATATCTAGTTGCTGCTTCATTGACTCTCAGGAATTACCAGCTTTTACTCTGGTTTAATGTTTTCTCAAGGGTGGGAGACATCTTAACCCCCGAATGATGGAAAACCATTGCACCTCACAAAAAGGATATGGTCTTTTTTATGTGCGTGCGTGAGCACGTGTGTGTGTACATGTGCGTGTGTGTGTGTGTGTGTGTGTGTGTGTATACATATCTTTAACAATCAGCTTTGTAGCTATGAGAGTGGCCTTAACATACATGGCAGCATGGATGATAAACTGTCCAGGGTAAATTCAGTATATCTATTGTTGTCTATAGCATGATGAAACTCACTTGAAGAGGTAACTCATACCATCTGGATTTCACTGGCCATTGCCAAATGACAAGAAGAAAATCACATATGTCTCTTAAAAACTAGATAAATGTGTGCTGTACAAATGCAAACAGACTATTAATTCTTGGATCAGTGAACATTAATTATGGATGTTAATATTTTTACAGGCATCATCAGGTGCAGCAGTTAGTGTTGTCGCCTCACAGCAAGAGGTTCTCCCATTCATTTCTCGGCTGGAGCGCCTTCTGTGTGGAGTCTGCATGTCCTCCCCGCGGTTGAGTGACTTTAAAGATATGCAGGTAGGTGCGAGCGTGAATGGGTGTGCCTTCCTTGAAGGTTGGGCTGGCAACTCAGCACCGTAAAAATTCACTGCCAATCATTAGTGGACCAGAGTTCCGTTGTGGCGACCTCTAACCGGGAAAAGCTGAAAGAAGAATCAAGTGAAGTTATGCAAACCAGACCGGCGATACTGCGGTTTGCTACTGCCCGTGCCTTAAGTTGTCATATCTTACCAAATGTATCACACACACACACACACACACACACAGACACACACACACACACACACACACACACACACACACACACACACACACACACACAGACACACACACAGACACACACACACACACACACACACACACACACACACACACACACACACACACACACACACACACACACACACACACACAAACACACACACTTCTTTTTATCTCCAAGTGTTTTGATGTTAGTTATACTATGATGCCGGTATGGCTAAAAGCTACAATGAAATGACTTTAAATGTATTTTAAGAAAGGGCATGCATCAGCTTTTTGTGCTGACATATAATCAGTAAAATAAGTATCTTAAAGGATATTTTGTGAGATTAGTTTTTATCTATCTGAATTTGCTAACTAAGGCAGAACACTGATCACATCAGACCATGTTCATACTTTGTCGAGAAGTACAAACTTAGGCAAACTTACAAAAAAATATTTGCATTGAAAATGTACACTTGCTTTCAAACAAGAATTTACGTTGGGGAGACACGGTTCACATTGGTCCCTAGTTTAGATATTGTTTTTCAAATGAGTAGAAATTCATTCACACCACCAAGCAACTTTGTGCATCTGCAGCCATGGAAGGTCTGTCATTTCTCTTATATCTGCTAAAATGCCTCATATTTGTTTTAATAGTAATATAGACATACATATTTTTTATACCATGACCAAATGTTTTATATTTATAGCAGTATTTGTTATTGCTATAGAAAGACATATTTTACATCCAAAATATACACCGACACCCAAACCCAAAAACTAAAAGAACAGAGTCAGAAAGACACTCTGTCATACAATGCAAAGACTCAGATATACACAAACACATGTATAGGAGCATAGCACACCCACAAAAATATGTCCAGCAATTCCAGCCACTTTCTTGACTGTCTATATTTCATTGTTATCAAAAGAAATAAAAATATATATACAGTGCAAAGCAATGCATCTGCATCACACCTCCCATACCACTTGGCTATCACACATTTTGTAGGATGGCTCTGATTTTGCCTGATATTTCAGTTTGATGTTTGATTTTCTAGTAAATCTGTGAGGACCATAGTTAGCCAATACATCCAGCCGTGATAGTTTCATCATTCCTGTTGGTGTGAAAAAGCATAATGATACAAAACCTGTTCTCATTAACGTTTAAGTGAAACAGGGTAAGACTTAAAAGTTGACTATGATTATAATTCTTTGCCACCTAATTTTTGTTAGCTTTGTCTAGAATATTTGAGCAAAAAAGTTAATATTAAGTTCATGTGTATGGATGTCTGTATACATACATACATACACACACGCGCACACACACGCGCACACACACACACACACACACACACACACACACACACACACACACACACAAGAACACACCCCCATCACCTCCATTTCTCTCCTTCTCTATCACACTCATACAAAAGAAGTGAAAATAAAACTGGAATCTTTATTAGCAGAGTAATGTGGTTAAGTTTTCTTTTCATTTACTTACAGTATATGTTTATGCTAGCTAAGCTGTTGTGTTTAACAACCATTAACAAGACTGCGTTTTGCACTTTCTCATTTCTTGATTTAAGTCACATGAGTATGCTGTAGTGAAACTGCAAACTCAGTTCTAGGCTCTTCTTGTACATTAATACCCTGCCAGAGAACGTCTGTTCTCCAAAAGGTTATTGTTTGCGTGATCCACCCACATAAACATGCACTGTACAGAAAATACAAATAAAAAAAACAGTTATTGCATGAACCTACAAGTGATTGCAATCTGTTGTCTAAACTAATAACAGTAAGAAGCATCTCCATATTAGGGATGAGAAAATGAGAACATGTGAGGTTAGAAGGCCACAATATGTGAAAGGTACAAAAATTGCATTTAAAAATTAAGAAGAGTAAGCAATACTGAGGGCATGAAAGTTGCCTGGAGGTATTAAGTCAGGAGGGGTGCATAGAGGAAGAGTAAACAACTGGGGAAAGGGACGGAAAAGGAGGGACTAGGATGGATACTGGTGAGCCAATTATATGTATTACCTACTTTCAGGAAGGATGATGAGAGACATGAGATATATTGATTATAGAGCAGTTTTGGACAATGAAGAGGTAGACAGTAACATTTTATAGGACGGGAGAATTAATTATGGTTAGCTCCTGCTTTTGTTTGATTCAGTATAATGTTCTTTTAGGACAGTGGGGAACGAGAATATTTTGTTTTTTGTTTTTTTTATGGAGAAGGGCAGAGCTTCCTAATGTTTCACTGCCAAAAATATTATGGTATAATCAATTATTTCTGGGTTTATTATATGGTAAATGAAAAGCAGAAGCATTGGTGGGAAGCGATCTAATGTAATGTGACTGATGGAATGAAAAACTGTAAGCAGAGAGTATGTATTTAGCTTGAGAAGCCTGAAAATTTGGGAAGGAAGGCAAATATCAGTTCTCTGTTGAATGGGAAGCAATTTGATGTTTTTATAGGGTGAATCAGTGCCACTGCTAAGGGAGGACATATTTATTAATCGGTATGTCCACTACACTATTATTTCTAAGGATGAAGGCTACTGCTATGAGGATAAGGCTGTGCGTAGGCTGCATTAAATGTATTACTTTGATCACTGCTGCTGTACCTACATTCAATACAAAATGGGATTTATTTTTTCCAGGACCAGAAAATTACTTCATTGATTCTGAACCTTCTCTCTTATATGTATTGTTGGAACTTACATTTTTGATCAAGACAGTTTTTTCTATGATCTCTATGTTGCTGAGTTGACTATGCTGGTTAATAGGGGATAGTGCCAGTTTTTGTTGAGTTTTGAGTAGTATAGCTTTATTTCTTTCTTATTTTTTTCACTTACTATGGGGGAAGTTTTAACTATAAAGGATAAGGATTACATTATCTGTATAAAAATATGCGTGCTAAGGAAGTCAAATTACAGTCCACCTATAAAGAGCAAGACCAAGAAGGATAAAAGGACAAGTCCCTGGGACACTCTATTTAAAACGGGAGGAAACTAGAGGTGAAAGAATCTGTGTTGACATGGATGCTCCTGTCTAAAAGAAAATCCTTGAATCAACAAATTGCCTTATTGCTGATACCAGAAGCTAGGATGGCATTATAGGGCAGGTTGTGTTTAAAAAAAGCCAAAAGCCTTGGTAGGTTCTGTCACTCATCTAGTCAGGATAAAATAGACGAGCCTTTGTGGGTTCTGTTCAAGGAGCTTTATTATGTACAAACACATAGGGACTGAGGCTTAATAAACTTTAACTTAGATAAACTTATAAACAAACTAGCTATTACACTCATACATGCTCACTCTCTGGCTGCACTCTCAAAATGGCACTGAAGCTAGCATGTGCTTGCTATTTATATGCATGTGTCGGAGCTTAAAACGCTTATTAAAGTTATAGCACACACACACTATTGTATAAGTTCTCTGAAGATAGCCGTGGCATGGTTTCTTTTATCCTTGTTTACAGAGTTTTGTGTACCAGGGCCTAGATGACTGACATGGTATTGCTGCCTGAATAGAAATTGTGTTGATGCCTATAGAGAAGATAATATTTTTTATATGTAGTATAAACCTGAGACTACAGAAATCCACAATAGGAAAGTTGATTTGTAGCCACAGCAACATAAATAGCAATACTGCAATTTATAGACATCCCTGGACCAAATGAAATCATCCATTACACTGTCCTTGATCAAGCACTACTTATAGAAATGAAGACTAGGTGACAGAAAGCATCCATGCAGTCTACTAGGTAATTATTTTGAATTCCATGTCTCAGAAATATGAGGCTCAGAATGGTCAGATTGAATGTGTAAAAACTGTACTTGTATGTATTAAAGTTGATACCACTGGGTGTCGGAGTGTCCTCTTTCCTCTGACATATGGTTGCCTCAGAGTTAGTACATATACGGGGATGTGGAGGTGTGCAAAGGGGACTCCCTGCAAAAAGAAAATTTATAAGATAAGAGCAATTTGTGATAGTCGCTGTTCTGTTAGTTTTGCTGTTGCTTTTTCATCATGAAAGAACTTGTTATTCTGGAATAAATCCAGTATTTAATTCCAAGACACCATCTCACACACTTTGCAAAATACATTTTGTGGCTAAAATGTGTTATTGTGCAATGAAGAATGCTGATAAAGCAGATATGTTGATGACACTTTAGTGACAGTGATGCTTATGATCATTGCTTCTGCTACACAGTAGCAACTTGCAACAGGAAAGGACACTATCACAACAGTACCCATCCCTTCCACAACTGTTGCATATGTCACTGAGCAACTTGGACCACCCATGCCCCATAGACTTGACCCAGTAGTCAGGGATTTGAGGACACACATGGACAGTAATCTAGCCTTTGACCATCATGTGTTTAGAGTAGTGTTGAAATCATTCAATGTCGTGTAACTTATAAACAAAGGTATGGCATCTAGGTACAAGGAAGTAATTTTTCAACTCTATTCGGCATTCATCCGATCTATCATTGAGTACAATGCCCTATTCAGTATGTACCTAACCAGGCATATCCAACAACTGGAATATCCACAGAGGATCCTCATTAAAAGAATACAGGACATAAGTAGCATGTCCTGTGCAAACTGTCTCAAGGCCATTACCCTGTAAACTATCTCCTACAGGCTGTTAAGGGAAGAGCTAGGCCTGGCATACAGGGCATTGTCAGACCACACTCTAATGGACTGTATGTCAGGCCTAGCTCTCCCCTTAACAGCCTGTAGGAGATAGTTTACAGGGATATGGCCTTGAGTCGGTCTGCAAACTATCTCCTACAGGCTGTTAAGGTGAGAGCTAGGCCTGGCATACAGGGCATTGTCAGACCACACTCTAATGGACTTCCTGCATATCATCAAAACAAATAGCACCAGAATTACTCAAGACTTAAACCTTGTCTGTGATATAAATTAAATCAGCTGGAAAGACAGGTATGTATCCCAGAGACTACCCTGTCTCAGGACAGGCTCCCCATCCTTATGAAGCAGAGTTCCTCTCTAACCCAGTTCAAGTGTAAATTGGACAATTGGATTGCGAACAGGAAATTCATCCCTGGTGTGGCACCTATGTCTCTAATGGACACAGGCAATCTGTAAATGGTTAATTTCCCAGGCCCCTGCTTGCAAATTCTCTTCTTCTCCCAAGTGCCCGCTTACACTTATCAAGGGTACCAGAACCTGTCAGAGATTTGAGATGAATAGCTAGGCTGAAAAAAGCCCTTATGGTTGTTAGCTTAGTAACACCTATGAACCTATAATCCATTAATGGACAGATGCATACATACTGATCTTCTTTCAGGAATATATATGTGTACTGTACAAGGGATGGTCTGTGCCACTACAAGCTAAAGTTAGCTTAAATTAAATCCTCACAGCAGGTACCCTTTAGTGGTCATCAAGGGATACCTCATACATCTCCTAAGCATCAGACAGTAGAATTCTCCATCAGTTCCTTATGTACTTTACCTTCCACACCTTAGAGACAGTGAATGTTGCATTTTGTACTTCATTGTTCAGAACACATTCCCATATGGGAACAGGAGTTCTACAAGTTCCTCAGTGTAAACCCTTTTTGTTGCTACAAGGTTCCTGCAGGACCTCCCGATATGGCTAGAGAGTTTAACAGTTTCACAGCTGTGACACACACTTCAGGTAGCACAGTACATGATCCTACTACTCTAACAGGTATGATTCACTCTGGAAGCTTATGCTTGTAAAGAACACAATTAGGAACTGCTACTCAGGCAGAGCTTGCAGAGATGGGGAGCAGCTCAGTCAGGGCTCTTTCTCAGTTGCTTCTAATGAATCATTGGTTGTATAAATTAAAACTACTTTTCTGCCCAGTTCAGCAACCAATGCAGAATCTTTCTAGTGCTTATAGAAATAAGCAAGTCTTTCATAGCCAATATCATAGTTTCAAAATGGAAGTTTATTTACAAGGATAAAAAGAAGAGAGAAATAAGCAGAAAGTAAAATTCAGTCCTTTGTACAGTGTTGGAGGTTTACCTAGCCAATTCCACAAGGTTCATAGATTGGTACTAGGCTATCGGCCCTAGGGCCTATACAAGCCTAGCCATAACAATTGTCTGGCTATTTCTTCCCACACTATTTACTTCCCTGGACCCCTGTCTAGCAGGGTGACTGACGTGATCCCCGGGGTGAATTTCCTTTCTCCCATCCAATCAACAAGGTTCCTTTTGAAAAGGGCCAAAGAGGCACTCTGCTTGACATGCATGGGTAGTCTATTCCAGAGTCTGGGGAGTCTCTGGGTCAGGAACCTATCCCTCCAGCATGTTTTGTTTATTGTGATGACAAGATTTATATCCCTGGACCATGTGGCTCTGAGGGATTGGCCAACAGCTCTAGGTTTGACATGGCCTTGTATGTTAAGCAGAGATCGCCCCAGAGTAGACGATATGTGACTGAGTATAGCTGGAGATTTTTAAGGCGGTCAGCATAGGGCATCTGCTTTAGGCCTGTGATTCTTTTAGTGATGCATTTCTGCGGCCTTTCCAGTTGTTGCAGATGTCTTGAGAGGTACATACCAAATGGGGCATTGTATTCTATAATGGATCTAATGAAGGGTGAGTACAATGGGACAATGACCTCCTTTTTTCTGGATGAAAAGCCCTTAGTGATGAGGTGTGCCACATAGAAGGATTTCCTGACTGTTGTGGCGATGTGGTTATTGAAGGTGAGACCACTGTCCACCTGTGCCCCTAAGTCTCTCATCACACTTTCGGTGTTTAGTGTACTGCCACGTATGTGGTAATTCATGGGTACATGTTTTTTCCCAAAGGGGATAACTATACATTTCTTGGCATTGAGCTTGAGCCCATGGCTCTGGCACCAAGCATCTGTTTCTGTAAGACCCTTTTGTAGAGTATCCACATCATTTTGGGGATTCAGTAATGGCTCCCTGTTTGCAGTCATCAGCAAACTTTGTTAGCCAGAGTCCCTTAGTGTTGGCCTGTACTTCAGAGAAGTAGATGCCAAACAAGAGTGGTCCCAGGACTGAACCCTGAGGTACTCCACTTGTCACTTGTCTGGAGCTGGATTTGGAGTCGGCTAGTTTTACAGTGTGGGTTCTGTCAGTAAACCAGTTGAAAACCCATCGAGTGACGTAGGGTTTAATGCCCAGCTTAGTAAGTTTATCTATGATTCCAGAGTGGGGGATGGTATCAAAGGCCTTGGCGAGGTCCAGATAGGCTGTGTGGACTGCCTTACCCTCGTCCACAAGGGCAGCAATTCATTATTTTTAGTAAAGTTTGTTTATAACACTTGGTAACTACACAGTTCCTGCTCTTCTTTCTGAGATTCTGTTCCACCTGCCAGGAGTGGCAATGCACCACAAAGAGCAAAAATCGTATTCCTCCATCAAGTTTCAAAGTCAGCTTCCCTCATCCTTACAGCTTCCAAGAGAATGCAAATTTCTTTGCAGATCCTCTATAATTCATAGGCCTTGAATCTCAACTCTAAGTCTTAGATGACTAAAGGATCTTTAAATGTCTCTTCTTGCAGGTGAGCCCTATTACTCCTGTTTGCAGGCCTCTGGTTTCTAGGCACATCAATCACCATTATTCCACTACACACATGCACACACAGAACCCCTGCAATTTAATGACTATATATTTGAAAAATTTCTGGGCAGTTCATTTTGTCAGTTGTTGTAACTAATTACTGTTTGAATTTTCAAGCTTCTGTGTTAGTAAAAGAGGTAAGTGGGGTTTCAGTAGGGGACATGAGTTTTTGGGTTAGGGTTAAGTCAGGGGATAGATTCAGGCCATGTATTTTGTGTGTGTGTGTGTGTGTGTGTGTGTGTGTGTGTGTGTGTGTGTGTGTGTGTGTGTGTGTGTGTGTGTGTATGCGCGGGTGAGTGTTTGTGGGATAGGTGAGTTAAGGTTAGGTTACAAGATAAGTTTAGTGGTGTGTGTGCGTGTGTGTGTGTTTATGCAAGCTGTTTTGTGTGGTGGTAGAGTTATGGAAAAGATTTTTCTAAGGTAAGGTGTATGGTTAGGAGCAGCAGGCATAACTTCATCTGCATGCTACCTTAGTAATGCTTGACAGAACCACAGCTTGGTCATACACCTGGTGATGGTCTCTATAAATAGTACCCCATCCCCAGCTCTTCAAGTGAAGAGCAAAAAAAAAAAAATCATTTTACTGTGGAAAGCTGATTGGCTTCTTACAATACAGCAGCCAATTTTGTACCCCCGCACTCTTCAAGTGAAGAGCAAATAATCAAAAAAAAAATTTGCTTTATTTACAACTGTAGCAATCCAATATTGGCTTACTACACACAGTTCTGAAGTGCATCTCTGTACCAGCATTTCCGTTCAGGAAAAGCTGAGTGCAGGGCTCCTAACAGCTTGCTCCTGAGGCAGCTGCCCCCTTTGCCCCATCTTTGTTATGCTACTAATGCTTTTTAATAACAACTCTACACTTTACCAGGAAACAGTGTAAAAGAAACTACGAATAACAAATCCCAGCTGGTAGATACACAGGAAATCCAAAGTGGAAAAGCAGACAACCGACTCCACGGCAGTATAAAATCACGAATATTTTATTCCAACATACAAAACACACAAAATGGATTGAGCGCTTTCGTCTCCACCCTGAAGACCTCTTCAGAATCAATAAACAGAACAAAGATGACACTTTTATATGCTCACTAATGAATTAATCATAAATCAATTAACAGCAATTAAATCATATTAGCAATTGGCCACAACCCAGCGGCATGCGCTCCCATTTATGCTAACATTGTTATGCTTTATTGGGAGAAGAATTACGTTTTTTCATCTGAGTACCATCAACATTTGCATGGCTACTACAGATTTTTGGATGATATTTTAACTTTATGGAAAGGCCCGGAAAAATAAATTTACAATTTTATTGAATTTATTAACAAGAGCACAACATTCCTTAGTTTTACATATGAGGTTCAAGGGAACTCTACACTTTACCTTACAAAGAAATTATTTCAGCACTAGAACTTTTCAAACAAATAAGGACCTAGTGTTATGCAAAGGTTTTACTATAAAAATTGGAAAAGGAATTTGTTTTCCTTTTGCTGCCTTTTATACTTTTAGTGTTAGGAGCTTTCAGTATTATGAATGTTCAAAATGTTTTTGGCATCTGGGCATTTGTAATAGAATTAAATACATGCATGCACACACAAACACATTTATGAACAAACATAATATATATGAATGCGTATGTGTGCATATAATTACACATGTTGGTGCATCTCTTTTGAACAGATATTACTGTTCTCCTAGTATGCTGAGAAACACAAGCCCGATGGGCCTGTGGTAATATCTGTAAAATCTACAGCACAAGACATGTTAAAGTTATAAAATGACAACTATTTTCTCATTATTTCTCCATTCACTTCCCAATTAATCCACTTCTGTCTGTAATTGTTCTAATTCCTCTAACTCTTTCTGCATCTCCCTAATCCTATCAAGCCTGCATACTAGACCCTTCTGTATTTGCTTTTCATCGTCTTCCCTCATATCTATTTAGTCCTGTCATAATTCAGCCTCCGTTTCTCGTACCTGATCCTACCACCATCTACTCTGCCATCCTCTATACCCCATGACTTCTTCCCCCTCCAAGCAGTCTTAATACTATCTGACACTTTTGTTTTCTTGCATCATACCTATTCTGTTTCTTCTTTGATCTACCTTATTATCTCATTACTGTAGCCATACCACCTGAATCGCCCACTCAACTTACCTATGTTCCACCTCCACTCTTCTACTCCTTCTGTTCCTCATTTCTATAATATTGGAGTCAGGGAGTGATCCAACCCTTCCCCATCATATATCTAAATAATCTTCACTTAATACAGACTTTAACATCATATCTAACTTATTACCTGCTTACTTTTCTGCTTGTTCAAAGTGAACTCATTCCATTCCCAGTTTTCTCTCCATGCATCTAAGCCATCTATCCTCTTCATACCTTTCCTTAAACTCATCTGACATTCCACAGTAATCTAAGTTCAGTCTAGCAGGTATTAAACAACCCTGCTCATAACACTGCCTCTCCTCTGCGGTTCACCATTTCAGCTGCCATTATGTACCCTAACATGTCCTCCACCTCAACTCCATTTGGCCAATAACAGGATCCAACTACCACACCACTGTCTTTGAACATATTTCTGCACATTGCCTACTTGCCTTTTACTCCCATAATACTCAACAGCCACCCCCCGCTCCCTCTTTCTTGCATTAAAATTCCTGTTTTTCTTTTTTGACCTCCTGTAACATAATCCATTCCCAGCTATTTATAACATTTCTTCTGCTTCACTACCATATTGATTTTTCATAATATTAGCTACTGAAGGCATACTATGTTCAGAATTTCTTTTTTAATTCTCCTAAATGTGTACACTCATTTGACTGGATTATTCACACCATCCATATTTCAACTAGCTACTCTTCAACTCACCCCCCTCCTCAAACCTACTTTCTGACCCAAAAAGGCTGTTTCACGAGGGTCATTTGATATGACATATGGGTGTGCTATTACTCACTGAAGGGACTGTGTGAAAACAATGAAGGTTGAATTCTGGGAACCTCTATTCAGAGAGATGAAAAAAGAGAATGTTTGTTTAAGCAAACATCTTTTCAGTGAAAATTACAACAGTGAATAACGTAGCATATAGGCTTTAATTGTAGTTGACCAGCTGATGTTATTCACTGTTGTAATTTTCGCTGAAAAGGCATGCCCTTAAACAGACATTGGATGTTTTTGTCACGCTGAAAAGAGGTTTGTGAAATTCAACCTTCGATGCTTTAATATAGACCCCTCCCCTCCAGGCCAGATATGTCAAATCATTGCCAGTCATTCACCACTTAGACACCACTCCCAGGTATTGCATTCCTCTGTCTGATTCACCACCTTCTTTATATATGTACTTCTCATCCTCATAGCCCCTACTCTCTCTCACATCAACGCTAATGTTAACACATAATTTTTCCCCCTCAGGACTTTAACTGCTCATCTCCCATAGAATAAGCTATTACCAGTATCACAGGCCACCTTTAACTTTGGCTAAGTCTGCTCTATCATTTTCTATTAATATATGTCAACTAATATACAATAACTGCCTGTAATTACATTTATAACTAGCTTCCACCTACATAGCATCATAGGAGATTACTAGGCTATCGACCTGGAAGTAATTTTAAGCCTAGTCGTTTCAACCCAATGTAATACCATAGAGGTACTAGTCAATACCCAAGACTGTATTTAGTGATGACTGCCCATACCCAGGAGGGTTGCAGGTGCTATCCCTGGTAAGAATGTATGGTGCCCCCATCCACTCATCCAGGCTCCTCTTGAACAGTGTCATAGAGGTGCTCTGTTTCACATGAATTGGTAGCCTATTCCAAAGACATAGCAGTCGCTGGGAGATAAATCTATCCCTCAAGCATATCCTATTTAAGTCCCTGAAATGGGTAGCCCTAGGCCCATTTGATTTATGGGTATGCAGTAAGGTCATTAGGTTTGGGTCTTGGGTTGCTCTGTAGGCCAGGCATCAGTTTTCCCTAAGAAGTCTATACAATACAGAGTATAGTGACAGAAATTTTAGTCAGTCTGGTAAGGCATATGCTGGAGCCCCTTGATCTTCTTTGTTAGAAATCTCTGAGGTCTCTCTAATTGCTGTAGGGGCTTAGTACGGTAGATACCGAATGGTGCATTATACTCAATTATGGGCTGGATAACTGACGGATATAGAGGGGTTATATAACTTCCTTTGCTCTCAAGTCGATGTCTTTACTAGTCAAGTGAACTACTTGGAAAGCTTTCCTTGCAATGGTAGACGCATGGTGGTCAAAGTTAAGGTTGCAGTCAGCCTGTGATCCCATGTTCCTTACCACTTCATGGGTACTTAGGATACTGTTATTGATTTGATAGTGTGAAGGGACATTGTTTGTGCTGAAGGGAATGATGATGCATTTCTTTGCATTCAGTATGAGACTGTGAGCAATACACCAGTCTCTGGTCTGTGTAAGATCATGCTGGAGTATACTGACATAATTTGGGGATTCAATGACTGCACCTAGTTTGCAGTCGTTTGCAAACTTGGTCAGGCACATCCCTTTAGTTTTGGCCTGAAGTTCTGAAAAGTATATACCAAACAGTAGGGGACCCAGCACTGACCCCTGTGGCACCCCACTGGTAGCAGGTTTGCTAGTTGATATGGATTCACCCACTTTGACAGTGTGCGTCCAGTTTGTGAAACAGTTGGGAACGCATGTTACAATGAAGGGGTTTACATTCAGTTTGCTAAGTTTATCAGTAATGCCTGACTGTGGGATTGAGTCGAAAGCCTTTGCCAAGAAGAGGTATGCTGTGTCCAAAGATTTGTTCTCATCAATGGCCTTGGTCACACTTTGAAAGAAATCCACCAGATTTAACAGGCAGGATCTGCCCTTCACAAAGCTGAATTGGGTAGGATCCAAGGTTTGAAGGTCACCTATGTCTTTATTTATGAGATCCATAATGATATATTCCATGGCCTTACAGATGTGGTTGGTCAGGCTTATGAGTCTGTAATTTCCTGAATCAGCTGCTAGGCCACCTTTGTGGATGGGAATAACTGTAGCTATTCTCCATTCTGCAGGAACAAAGTCTGTGGTTAGGCTATGATTGAAAAAAACATACTTAATGGTGATGCTAGTTCATGTTTTAGCCTGTTTAAAAGACAGCCTGGGATGTTGTCTGGTCTCATACAGGCCATGTTCTTTGCCTTGGACAGGGCGTTGAGGACCTGCTGTCCAGATATTTAAGGTGAGAGGGGGTTGGGGAGGGTTTGTTGTAAGTTAGAAGATGATAAGGGAGTGAAATTTTTGCCAAACCAATCTGGTAGCAGGTTCGCTGTTTCTGTGGGGTCAGTGTTTGTGATACCACTGGCCACCAGTTATGCAGATGCTTGGGTCCTACTCTTTAGGTTATGTACATAGCTGTAAAATATATTATGGTTATCCTTGGCAGTACTTGCTAGGTTTCTCTCAAAGGTACTTTTGGAGGATTTGACAAGTTGTCTTGATTACACGTTAAGGCTGAGGAGGTTGCTTTTCCATTGTTGGGTCCTTGTCTTAGTTTTCTTGGACAGCAGCTTTTTGCATTTATTGTAGTTTGTTGATGCTGGAAGAACACCATGGCAGCTTGAATTTACTTGGGGCTCTGGCTTTGATTCTATCTGGTACAGCCAAGTTTATACACTTATGCAAGTTATTGTGCAGGGCTTTAGTGTAAGCTTAGGCATAGTTACCACTTTCAGCTTGGGGTAGGGCTTGGAATGCATTTATACCTTCACCCAGGAGAGTATACTTTGCCTTGGTGAAGTTTTTTAGTCTGCTTTCACCCTTTGTTAGTTCTGGTGTTAGTATATGTTTGAAGGAGACTGATTTGTGGTCATTTTTAAGTAATGAAGATCCAGCAGTTGCAGTAGTGCACCTGTTTGAATTGTTGGTAAGGACCAGATCTAGAATGCTTGTTCCTCTTGTTGGGGTATGGACAATTTGATCCAGGGCATTTGAATTCATAAAGTCAAGGAGCTTTTGTGACAGTGAGCTTGAACTAGAGTAGGTTTACCAGTTGATTGTGGGATGATTGAAATCTCCAATAACCAGTGTGTTCGGTAAAATTTGAATTGTCTTCAATTTGGTTAAGTAGGCTTTGTGCACGCTGTGACCATGGAGGGAGAGCTATAACTGACTAGGACTTGAATGGGGGTCTTAGCCACCGTAACCTGGACCTGGAGTAACTCCATGAAGTTGTCCAGTCTAACTAGATGTGAGGTGAATTTATCTCTAATATAGATAGAAACACTGCCTCTTTGGTTTTCACACATTCATTTTGCGGTCTGAAGGTGTGGGAGGCATTGTTGCCTTGCAGAGCCAGGGTACTCTCTGAGGCCTTAAACCAGGTTTCTGTGACTGCACAGACATCAATGTCTTCTAGTGATAGAAGTGCTTCCAGGGAGTGCAGTTTTTGGTTTAAGCTCCTAGCATTTAGCAGCATGACCCTTATTTTGTTCCGATTGGTTAATTTAACATCTGTAATGTTGATTTCGAGACCTTGCCTAAAAAAGGCGCTATGGGTGAGGCAAGAGCCTTTGCCAGTAGCCGAAAGCCTAGGGGTGCCAGCAAAGCAGCCAGGTTTGTTGACCATGGCTTCCCAGTTAGACAGGAACTGGATCCCAATGGAATGACACCAAAAGCTAATTCAATTATTGAAATCAATCATTTTTTGTTTATAATGTGGCATCACTGTAGGTGAGGGTAGTATGCTGCTCAAGGCTAGGGACATACCTGCCTGAGACACATACACAGAGACCTCAACCATGTCTCTCTTCATATAGTCCAGGGAGGTACGTCTCGGGTCATTCTCAGCAATTTGAACTATGACACAGTCATAACGGTACATGTTGCTGAGAGACCTGAGTGCATGCATGATTTGGCGAATCCTGGCACCAGACAGGCAGCTAACCATTATTTTCTCTTTGTCCATCCTGGTGAGTGGGATATCTGCGTGCTTCACTATTGAGTCTCCAATGACAAGAAAACTTGTTTTCTGAGTATTATGCCTTACGACCTTGGCGAGTAAAACACTGGTGTTGCTGTGTGTCATGGGTGCTGTGGAGACTATATTATCTGTTGCAGACGCATTTTGGAGGTCTCTGTTGTTTCAGTAAGTTTTTCAAGAGAACCTCAGAATATGTGGATTTACATGTTTGATATGTACTATGTGTATGAGTAGTGTTACTATGTGAATATGTAGCGGTGGGTGAGTTGACAACCTTCTCTGTGTTACTGTTTTGTATGAGAGACAACACGGATTTTAGATTTTTGGTGTAAATACATCTCTCACATACTGTACTAGACTGTGTCATTAACAGGGGGTTGTCTGTGTACATGAGGCAATTGCTACACTGCCTCAAGAGACCCAAGTCAGCAAGGTTGGCAGTAGAAACAAGGGTAGTCCAAATGTCAATAATGCTAGGCTGACGGCTGTTGTCACTATAGGCACATTTAGAAATGTTCCCCTACTTTGCATTAACATCTGTTGAAAATTGTTACAAAAGCATCATAACAGTACTTTTGTCCATATGGAAATATTCTTCAGTAATCATTTGTGCTACTGTCATTAATGGCATTTCCTGTCCCTCTTCTTATAAAATGGAATGTTTTACATCAATCTCAAGTTCAAAGCTCAACCTCTTCCTTTTCTTCTCTCTCATTACTTCACGTCTATTCTTCCTCTGCCAGCTTCATCATCTATTAAATCATTTTCTCTTTGCTTTTCTCTTCACTTATCTTCTCACATATAGAGAACAGAAAACACAATTAACATTCTCAAGTGCTTCTGATTTTTGGCACTCTGCAGCAAGTTCATTTACTGAGTTCCTCTGTCATGCCTAGCCTGCCTTGCAGGGTCTGAGTCTGGTATAACTTTTATGAACCAGCTTGTGGTTCACGTTGTATTCACCATCTCCCTGAATCTGAGTCTATGCAAACACCCTCCCTGCTCTTATTCTGTTTTGTGTACTTTTTGATTTATTCCTATATATTACTGCACTGTTCTCCCACCTACTCCTCTTTCAGGAAACTTTGGATAGTCCATACCAACCATCTCCTTTTATGTTTCAGGGATCTTTAATGGGGATCTGTCTCTATAGCCTTCTTACTCCTCTTTGCTTTGTCCATGGCAGGAGAACTTTAGATAACATTATTTTCCACTACCAATACAAACTGGTGACACAGGCCTATCTGCCCCCCCCCTCAATTTTAAAGGAGGCTGCTTACTGATCTCCCTTCCACTTTCCAGCAGGGGTTTGAGTGCCTTTCCTCTCTGTGGCACTGCTTTATTGATTGTTGCCACAGCATGGCATACCACTACTTTTCCTCATAGCTTTCTTGTCATACCACCAATGGTATTCCCATTCCTCTACCATTTGGAGTTATTCATTTCCATCATTTGTTTTGCACCCTTTGTTCATAGGTTCACAGATTAGTACTAGGCTAACCACCCTTTTGGCCATTTTAAGCCTAGCCAAATATCCTGTGTAAGAATCAAACCCTGTACCTTATGTCTGTAAGGCAAATACTTTAACCATTATACCAGCCTCCCACCTTCGTATTTCCATATAGAATCCGATAGTGACATTTTTTTGGGCAGCAATAATGTCCCCTACCCTGCCACTTAATTTTTATAATTTCAGGATACACCAAATATCCAATTGTATCTCTCATTTTAGTTCTCATATTACAGGCCCCATCTCCACTGTTTACTGCTTTGGCATAGCCAAGAAGTTTCCAAACAACATTAGTCATATGATCAACATCATCAGGTTGTTTTTTTAATGCTGCCTATCTTAAAAGCCTCTCTTTTCTTTGGTGACAGCGCATCCTGACAATGATACGTCTACCCACAGCAGCTGGACGTCTACATGTTATCTCTACCTGGTATGTCTTCTTGAATTTGTGGATTGAACCTAAACACACACACATATATTTCTCCAATATATGTTTGCAATACTGTTCATTTTTAAGCTTACTTTGCTTAGACTCGATTTAAACTCCAATATTATTGTTGACTTTCCACCTGCCCCTTAGATTTTTCCAGCTTTGGTTAATTTCCAGTATTTTTCATTGCAGCCACTATGTCCCCATATGTATCCCGCCAAGGCCTACATATTCCCACATCTGCCTCAATGGCATCCAATTTCTTTAAAATACTATTGTATCTACTATCCTCCTGACTAGCCATTTATCTTTCACTTTATTGTAATGATGGTTAAGGCATTTTTTCACAGATACAAGGTATAGGATTTGAGTCTCACCTTCGGTCATTGCCTGGTTATAGGCTAGGTGTGTAAAAGTCAGCAGGCTGAGTGCCTAGCATTTACCTATGGACATATAAGTTCAGTTCACACATAAGTGCTGAACCAGACTAAGCCCACAAAAAATAAATGGGAAACTTACAAATATAAACAGACAAATAAAAATTCAGATAATATACTTATTAAGCAGTGGAACAGGAAGAAGGAAAACTCTATCTAAGCCAGATATTGCCACAGGCAAGGATACTAGAACCACAGGCCGAAGGGGATACATGCATGGCAAATTAGACTCATGACTGTACCCAGCCCAGTCACTTAAAAATGCTGAAGGTCGCACTTGCAAATGTATCCTTTTGCTATATGATGTCAATAAAGGACAGCTTTATTACCCATACACATTTGTTAATACTATAAACATGTTTTTACAGTGTAACCATCTTTGTATAATATTATGAGTAGTGTAGATGTGATCAAATTCATAAGACATTTTCAACCAATGCAAAATAGGTCAGAAGTATTTGGAGTACTGTTATATTAATAGGTCGAGGAAAGGCTTTAGTACAATAACAGGTCCACTCAGTAAGTTAATGAAGAAAAGTGTTGCACAAGCAAGAAGGTCCCTTACTGATGATGGAAATAAATTTCAGACTGAAAAAGAAAATGTAGCCATGGTCTGATAATGTAAATGCTTTAATGTGAACTTTTCTGAAAATATTGAAACACAGTTGCCTAGTAGGAAGGTAGCTGGACCACGACAAAGTAAAATCTTCTTTTTTAATACAAAATGGTTAGCGCTTTCGCAATGGTAACCATTGCTTCATCAGACAGTTTATTCAAACAGCAACAGCACTTAAATACTTTAATTCATTACTAAAACAACCAATCCTACCACTCAAAGTTAATTCAGCACTCAGCAATCAATTAATATGGTTACATTTTGCCCTTAGTTAATTGCTGAAGTCAGAAAAACACTGTTTAAAAACCACATGCAGAAAATGTAAAAACAAGAACATGTGGATGAATATAAATAAAATGCATAAAAGGTCAGTGAATAAATACATATACTCATGTTCCCCATTTAGTAACTGCTTGTGTGTGTGGGTATAAGCATAAAAATATATGTACATTTATATAAAAATATGAGCAGTACACACTAAACAACATAATGCATATATTCTCCCTAATAAATACACATGCTGTCCACCTAATAAATACATATGCTTTAAACATACATCTCAACAAATACTTGTCTTTAGTGATATCTATGCTAGAAACATCTCAAGAAGTACTGTCATATTGACCTAAAGCCCTGCATGTGTTTATGTAGTCTTCTCTTGTTAAGATATTATTATTATTATTATTATTATTATTATTATTATTATTATTATTATTATTTATTTTACTTTAACCTTCTAGATTTTAGCACTGGCTTTAATGGAACACTATCATTCAAACCCAAACCTCTGTGTGCTCCTAAACGCAAAATCCATTTTACTTCCATATTTTCAGTAGTATTGACTATGTCCCCCATCCTATTGCTGACATTCTGAATGTGCAAAACCCGAAATAAAAATATATGGTCATCCCCCTTATCCAATGTATGCTTAGCCAAAGCACTATACAGTTGCCCTTTTCTAGTGCAGTAAAGGTGATCCCTTATCCGTTCCCTAAGGTGATGGTTAGTTTTGCCAACATAGAAATGGAAACATGTTGTTCAGTGTGCTACATACACTACATTCTTAGCATTGCAATCAGCAGAATTCCTTAGCTCCCATTGATGCCCTGTTTCAGGGTGCTTGAAAAACCTTGATTCATCTATATAAATGCACTGTGTGCATTTTCCACATCTATGGGTACCATTCACTGTGCTTTCCATCAGAGCAGGTATTCTTGGATAGCAAAGCTGCTGTTTCAGATTTTTTTTATTTCTAAATGCAAAATGTGGTTGTCCGCCCACTATGTTGGTAGTATCCTCATCTACTAACAACATATGCCAATTATGTCGTATGATGGTTTCAAACCTTTTCACATCTCTTGTATATGGTAAAACCATCAGAATGTGTGGTAATACACTACTCCTGATACCTACCCTGTCACTACCTGCTCTATCAGAATAGTAGGGCTTAGCTTTACCTTTCCTTTCTTTGTGTACACTATAGTACACCTTATCAATTTCATGTTCACTATACCCCCTATTAATGAAACCTGTTCCTAGCTTAGTTAACTCATTTCTATACACTTCCTCTTGACAACATAGGCAAGATGTTCTCATAGCCTGACCTTTGATTATGTTAGGAAAAATCTTAGGGTTATGCATACTGTTTCGGTGTAGAAAAGATGGTCTGTAGCATTGTTTCCTATGTAATTTCATAAGCCATTGGTCATTTTCTCTGTATATGGTAATGTCCAGGAAGTCTAAACTCATTTCAGAAAAGTTCATCGTAAACTTTAAAAAGTCACTAGTAGTATTTAGGTGTGCATACAGGGATTTAAGTTGTTCACCATCACCTTTCCAAAAAATAAAAAGATCATCTACAAAATGCCTATAAAAGGCTATTTGGGAATTACCTAACAGATGTTCATATTCCCAGTTAACCATAACCAGGTTGCATACATGTTGGCATAACTTGTGCCCATGGCAACCCCTGACAACTGCTGATAGCATATGCCATTGAACATAAATATGTTGTGCTCTAGTACCAATTCTAGCAACATACAGAGAAAGTCTATCTTAGTATTAGAGAACTTTCCCTGCCTTATCTACACTGATTTCACCATGCTTATTCCCTGGTCATTGGGTATACTTGTAAAAAGGACATTACATCTAGTGTGGTCAGCATCCCCATACACCATGCTTATCCCCTGGTCATTGGGTATACTTGTAAATAAAGACACTACATCTAGTGTGGCCAGCATCCCCATATCTGCTGTTCCTATTTGTTTCACTGCCCCATAAAGGTCCACTAAAAACTGTTCTGTCTTTCAAGGCATATGCATATTCATTGAGTGCGGTCTTCAATTCCTTATCCAGGTATATAGAGATGGGTTCTGTTAGCCATCCTGCCCCTGCTACTATAGGTCTAAATTTCAGGTTATATGGCTCTTTGTGTATCTTGGGAAGACCATGGATTTGAGGTATGAGTGGATTTTCAACAGTAAAATAATTAAAAAGTTCTTTACTTAATAGTTCCATACACATGCATTCATATAAGGTACTGGCAATCTGTTCACTCATTTCAAACACAATTGTTGTTGGTATTTCAACATATACATTTGGATCCAATAACATTTCTTGCATAGCTGTATTATAAAAGTCAGCATTCAGTATCACCACTGGTCCCCCTTTGTCAGCGGGTCTTATAACTATGCTATCATTAGTCTGCAAGTCACACAATGCTTTGTGCTCACTCTTTGTCAAATTATACTTTCCTTCTTCTAAAAAACTATTGTTTCATGTGTTATAAATGGCACTTTCACAAGCTTTTAAGAAAGTTTCTATATTATGTGGCAATACTGGTACATACAGACTGTTTTTCTTAAACTGAACATCCCTTGCCTCATTGCCATTTCCATATTGTTGTTTCAATGTTACATTTCTAGTAAACATACATAGACATAACAGAAATTCACTAATGTCCATTTTAGTTGAAGGTATAAAATTTACACCTCTGTTTAATAAAGAAGTCTCAGCTGCTGACAGTTCATATTTGGAAATATTCCATATTAACTCTCCTGCCCTTACCCCCACATTTTCTTCAAAGTGTGAGTTTGTAACTGACCTGGTGCCTCTTTCTGTTTCTGGCCCCTGTAGATGTCCTGTTCCACAGATTTTCTTCTCCCTGCTCAGTATGGTAGGGGTAGAACAGGAAAAACCTGTTGTTGTCCTCCTTCCATATTAATCTTCCTTCTTACCACAGCTGTAGTTGTGGAGGCAGTTGTTGCCTTATTATTGGTTGTCGAAGACGATGGCACTTCCATCGGTGTAGAATAGACAGAATGTGCCTCATTTGGTGAAAGGACACTCCCTCCTAGCTGTTGATTCATTGTTTCCTCTTCCTCCCCGAGTGCATTGGTAGTCTATTCAGACAGTACCCGATGCTCCGCCCTTGGTCTCTTATGCCACTTGAACGACTGAACTCACCCTCTCCTCTGCTCGTAGGCTGTTGGTGGTACCTTTGACTGTCCATTGACTTCTCTCATAGATCTCAAATTGTGGTTGGTATTAGACTGCTCTACAGGCTGTACAGGTTTCGGTGAATGGTACTCATAGATGTGGAAAATGCACACAGTGCATTTATATAGATGAATCAAGGTTTTTCAAGCACCCTGAAACAGGGCGTCTATGGGAGTAAGGAATTCTGCTGATTGCAATACTAAGAATGTAGTGTATGTAGCTCACTGCACAACAAGTTTCTATTTCTATGTTGGCAAAACTAACCGTCACCTTAGGGAACGGATAAGGGATCACCTTTACTGCACTAGAAAAAGGCAACTGTATAGTGCTTTGGCTAAGCATACATTGGATAAGGGGGAAGACCATATATTTCTATTTCAGGTTTTACACACAGCAATAGGATGGGGGACATAGTCAATACTATTGAAAATACAGAAGTAAAATGGATTTTGCATTTAGGAGCATACAGAGGTTTGGGTTTGAATAATAGTGTTCCATTGAAGCCAGTGCTAAAATCTAGAAGGTTAAAGTAAAATAAATAATAATAATAATATTATCTTAACAAGAGAAGACTACATAAACACATGCAGGGCTTTAGGTCAGTATGACAGTATTTCTTGAGATGTTTCTAGCATAGATATCACTAAAGACAAGTATTTGTTGAGATGTATGTTTAAAGCATATGTATTTATTAGGTGGACAGCATGTGTATTTATTAGGCAGAATATATGCATTATGTTGTTGTCTGTGTATTGCTCATATTTTTATCGAAATGTACATATATTTTTATGCTTATATCCACACACACAAGCAGTTACTAAATGGGGAACATGAGTATATGTATTTATTCACTGACTTTTTATGTATTTTATTTATATTCCTCCACGTTCTTGTTTTTACATTTTGTATATGTGGTTTTTAAACAGTGTTTTTCTGACTTCAGCAATTAACTAAGGGCAAAATGTAACCATATTAATTGATTGCTGAGTGCTGAATTAACTTTGAGTGGTAGGATTGGTTGTTTTAGTAATGAATTAAAGTATTTAAGTGCTGTTGCTGTTTGAATGAACTGTCTGATGAAGCAATGGTTACCATTGCAAAAGCGCTAACCATTTTGTATTAAAAAAGAAGATTTTACTTTGTCGTGGTCCATCTTCTTTATTCCAGATACCTTCCTACTGGGCACCTGTGTTTCAACATTTTCAACTTCTGGGCTGGTTTGGATTTATTTGTTTTCTGAAAATATATTAATTATAGGTCACAAGCTTTTAGCAAAGCATTTGACATGGTTTCACATTCCTTACTACTAGACACCCTGACATCCCTATCCTTTGCCCCTTGTGCTATAGCGTGGTTTAAAAGCTATCTGTCAAATAGCAACAATCTGTCCAATGGCAAAGTGTAATATCCCCCTTACTCCCAACTACCATAGGTGTACCACAATGCTCCATATTAGGCCCACTTCTTTTCTCCATATTTACCAGTAATCTCCATACCACCACACAGCATGCTTCACTTATAGAATATGCTGATTCAACTCTTATCTGTTCAGCTCCATCACTTCCCACCCTACAACAACTCACCCAGGAATCCTTTAGCTCTGTGGAAAGTTGGATCACTCAGATCCAACTTATCCTCAACCCTAATAAAACCAAATTGCTACTATTCACCCCCAACAAAACCATTTCTACCCCTCTATCCTTCACTCTCTCCTCCAAAAATGGCACTATTATCTCTCCCTCTGACAATACCAAACTCCTAGGCATTGAAATTGATAAAAATCTACACTTTGACATCCACATTTCACAAACTATCAAACAAGTCCATAAAATAATGGGAACACTATATAGGGACAGGAAATTCCTCTCAAAACAAGCATGGATTACCCTAGCTCAAACTGACCTCTTCTTTACTCTAATGTACGCTGCCCCAATTCTTACCCAGCTTAGAAAACTTGACCTTGCCAGACTTAAATCATGTTATAATAAAATCACCAAGTTAGCAAACAACTCCACCTTTAGAACCCACCATTGTCAGGTTCTAAGGGAACTACAATGGCTGGAACTTCCCCAGCTACTAACCTATCACCAATTAGTCACTGCCTACAATTTGGTAACATATCCAGATAAAAAACCTGCACTAGGCCAACTTCTCACCCCTATAATACAAATCGACCTCTCCAATCTTCTGACAAAACCCTCCTCTGTATTTCTAGGGCTAACAATACTGCAGGAAAAGCACTGTTCTCACACTCCATAGCTACAACCTGGAATAATCTCCCATATGCTCTGATTTCTGCCCCTACCTGTTCTCACTTTAAAACCTCACTTATAACACACTTAAAGAATAAGTGGCTATGCCCATGTATTACATAAGTCCTCAAATTATTCCACTTTTATACCTCACTTCCTAATATACCTAATGCTGACTGAATTTGTATACTTATTCTGTTATTAACCATGTGTAACTATTTTTTCCTGTATATATAGGTCTTGTTATGTCTTCTGCTGTATACTGTATTTTAACATATTGTTTGAAAATTCTCTGTAAACTGTATTTTAACATATTGTGTAAAATGTTACTTACTGTGGAGCTTTTCTCCTCGGCCCTCCGCTGAAAATGGACCTGTGTCCAGTCGGACCATCCTGGTTCACAAATGTAAAGTAAATAAAATTTTAGAAACCATGTTTTGTTTGTTTATTTATTCATTATTTTATTAATTAGCATTTGTTTACTGAGATTGTTTGTCTAAACATAAGGTGCCCCTTTTCGGCAGATGCTAAGGGGTAAAGCGTTAAGTATTAATTGATCTACAAAACTTACAAAAACAGATAGGAAAAGTTGCAATGACTTTAAGCAATTTAGCAGAATGAATGCAAATAGAACACATAATAAAACAAAATCAGAATTTCAGAAAAGACAACAGTACACACAAATTGATAAAAGATTTTATAATTCATAAATAAAATCCAGCACATGCATACAACAATGGGTCAAAACACAAAAAGAGGAAGCAGAGGAAAGGAAAGAGAAAGTCATTTGTAAGAGAATGTTTTCTTTAAAAATGAGGTTTGTGGAAAAAAAGTTTTGAAGTAATACCTCTCAACTGTCCAGATTTTAGCATAATGTTCAGATTTATTTCCTCATATCCTAGGTGTGTTCCTCCTAAAATTTTTGTTTTTCTATCAAACCACAGATTGAGGTCACTAATTAATGACACACAGAGGAGTTTCAGACTTTGTATTCTACAGAAGATGTATACTAACACAAAGCCCTATTATACTAGCAATAGTCTAAGTTTATAAGAGCTATATTTAAAATATGTCCCAATTGTTGGGTCTTTATCCCCCCCACGATTATTTTAGGCTTTCTCTAGATTTCTTGTGCTAAGGGGTTGAGACGTATAGGAACAATTATTATGATGATAATCCCAAATCAAAGTCTTCCATCAGAATAAGAGACAGTCCTTAGAATGATTCACTGTACTATACAGAAAAGAAAACAAAATATTGTTGATTATTTAGCAAGTACTACTGTGGTTTAACATAACATCATGAATGCCATATTAAAACGATGATGCTTCTATATCATTACTAAATATGCTGCTCTGGGAGTAGCGGCAATACAAAACACAGAATGCAACCAAAAGAGAGACCGTTTTTCAAAAGGTAAAAGAATACTGTGACAGAAAATAAAAATTGAGGATGTAGATGTAAAACTTAAGAAATAAGAAGAGCTTGGTTCAAAGGCTCAAGTTATAATACCAAAAGAGCTCCAGAATAAGTGTTTTCAAATAGCACGTGAAGACCATTTAGGAATTGTAAAGAATACGTCTCTGGTGAGTGAGAAAATATGGTTTCCAAAATTGGATTATGTTATACAGAAAATGGAGACTGTTATTTCAAGTTAGATATTCAACACAACTGAGACGATGGTAAGCAAAATATTGTCATTCCCAGAAGAACTATGGACTGAAATGAGCATTAATTTTTGTTGATTTCTGAAGATCTCTCATTTCTGAGCCTGAGTTTTCTACATTTTCATATGTATTGATATCACTGCTAGATATGTTTGCAATATTTTGCATAAAAGAAACAATAAAAACCAAATATTGGCTAACCTTCTGCTGCCATTAATACAAGAAATTTTGTAAGCATCAATGTCCTATATATACACAAGTATAGTGTGGAGACAAACCAAAATGGTATTGGAACATTTCATGTAGAATATTAGTGTGGCAATAAAATTACCAAGACTAAAGATATACACAGGAAATAACAGCTGAACAGTATGACAAAAACATGCATTTGGACATTATGGTATAGAGTCAGGCAAAATATAATTTGAATTTATTTCAGTATAATATTTTTTTGAAGTATGTATCTCAAGTTTTATCAATTTTTAAGTGCATATTATTTGTCCCACAACAGGGGTATTAGGTTTCCCTAGAAAATATTTGCTAATGATGTCCATTAATCTCCATTTCTGGGTAAATCTGGGTAGTGGGTTATAGTATAGCCAGGAACTAAGGTAGGGAATGGAATTTTCATGTTTTTCCAATTTCCTTTACTTACATTTGACATGAATGATAAACATATACTTATAACTTTGGTGCTTCCACATGCTTGAAAACTTCAGGATTTCACTTTTAACATGGTTGTGTCCTCTCATCTAGTCAAAGTAGCATTATGAAGGAACTGACAATAAGGTACCAAGACTCCCCTTCCAGAAAAGATAGGAATGGCATCAGCATCTGAATTCTGTTACCCAAGCGTAGTAAGTCATCCATTTCCTAAACCAGTGTCGGAATTTTATTCACTGGACAATCAGCTGGCAACCTTTCACCTTGCCCCTCCTTCCAATCTTTACCCAAATTCTGCACTGTACTTTCAAATGTAAGATCCATTATTTTTTCCCACTTAGCATCATACTTTATTTGTTATTGTTTTCTGCCACAATGGTCAGATTTCAGTTGTACAGGTCTCACGTCCAAAAAAATGCCCATTTTTCTATACTACCTCTAAGAACATGAAACATACATTTATATATATATATATATATATATATATATATATATATATATATATACACACACACACACACACACACACACTATACTGTTAACAAAAACTTATTTACTATCTCTTCAGCTGGAAAACTCCAATGTTGCAACTAAATGACCTCTTAAATGACTGCCTGTGATAAGATGATACATGCTTGTGTGGTGATACCTGCAGGTTTGCAGACTGCTATTGCATTATGATTTGTCTGTAGCTCTTAAATGACACTGCGACTGGGCATCATTTATTTTTGTCTCAAGACTGGATCATGGACAAAAATGGTCAATCTTGGATAATATAACTTATTAGGTTAATCAATAAACAAAGAATCTGGAAATAAAAAAAATATTGTAAACCATTAAATATTCAGTGACACTTTTCCTTATATAGTATATTTTGTGCTGAAAGGATGGAAAAAAGCTCAGTGAAAGAATTCTTGAAAGATAACGACATCTTGGCATTCTATGACAATAAGCATAACAGCTACAGTCAGAAACGCAGCTGAGGTAAATATGAGTTAGAGTTCTTGGACTGGACATTGAAGGTGAGAACAAAAGGAGGGTAGGACTGAATCCTGGGGATGAGAGGCAATCCATTTGCTGCAATGCTGTCATCTAGCTGAAACAAGAGCCTAGTATGCAGCATCATAACGGAGGATGTACACTTGGCTTTGCCAAATGTGCGATGAAAGGGTCTTCTACACACACACAGAGGAAGACAGTGCAAATCCCAGCAATGATTTAAGTGCATGCATCAACTGCCAAAGGAGGGGGCAGGGCATAACAATAAAATGCCCTGCTGCCCTGCATTATTAATGACATAGCCTTCTGGGGTGAAGTGATAGTGTAGTTCTGCAGACTAGACACCACTTTGGGATTAAATTAAACAGTCTGTTCTGAAAATCTTACATGATCCTGACATAAAGGAATTAAGCCATACTCTTGGGCTTCAGGGACAAGAATGTGGCTCACCACCTGTGCAGAGCAGATAGTGATCACAGAATTTGGTATAACATAGGTAACATACTATGCAAGCAATTGCGGGGTCCTTTAAGATATATAGGTACACACACCTTTAAGAAAACCTTAAAAGTTCATGCTACCTTTTTTAAAAACGTATTACTACCCATCTCTCAAACTAAGCAGATATGTACATGATTATCCTGGTGTAAATCTGTATCTACCCATTCGGTCATCAAGACTAGCCTTAAAGGTAGTCAGAGTAGCACTTTGTTTGATCTTTGGTAACATATTCCATAGTTTCGCAACCACTGTCATGCAGCTTGGATGGCAGGCCACTCCAGTTAAATTTCATCTAGCTGCATGGTCACTATAAGATGAAGACTGTAAGTGTTTAAGATTTGCAAGGAGGGGGGCTGAGGACTGAAAGACAAGGAGAAGAATTAAGGATAACAGGTCTAACAGTCCTCATCTCAAGGTGAGAAGGTGATTTAGCAGATATAGGGATAATGCATTTTTGCATTATGTTTGTCTTTTATTGGTATATTGACTCACAGGGCTCTTTAAGTAACCTATATGACTGTTTTAAAAATGCCATTTATTGTTTCTTTTTGCAGTGATAGCAAAGCTCAAATATTCCCTTTTTTAGAAATATATGTGCATCAAATGAAATTTTAAAATGTATTTGACATGTTAAACTTTGGCCCCTAAGACTGGTTTGTTACATTTGCCAATCTGTAATATTTCTTGAAAACAGATGTACATTTTTCTTCTAAATGGTAGCATACTATTTGCTGAATTTGCTCCTTTCTTAGACAAATCCCCGTGACAATACAAAGCAAACCTGAATAAGAGAAATGTGCAATGGTATCCATGAAGGTCAGTTTCATAGCTTTGCTTAATCTTTGCTAGCACAATAGGTTTGTTAGCATCAGTAGTTACGCTTCAGTATATTATTTTTTCATCACGTTATAACCTTTATTTATATAGTGTTCAGCTGCTAGCTACCATTAAAATCTATGAATGCATGCCCTCTTTTAGATGCCAATCCATAATCTATAAAGAAATGTTTGTCAGGACAAATACATTTTGATTATAAGTGCTTACTTGCTGAGATTGGTTCTTGCTGTTTGTGCTTTGTTTTACCACTTGACATTCTGACCTTGAGATTCTGAACCAATCATTTCTTCTGTGTCACACTCCAAAATATAAGCAGTAATACATTTCATCAGTTTACCAAGACATGGGTATTTGTTTTAATCTTGAAACTGCAGCCCATAGCTTAGAAGAATTATGGATGCCTGTTAAGTGGAAAAGACAGATAGCAATCAATGACTTGTGTAGGTAACAATCTGTGCACAACAGATCCCTTGGAGTTCTGCATTTATTTAATGTTTTGTAACAGTACATTGGAAAGTTCTAAAGTGTACCTACAAATCCCCCAATATCTCCAAATCTTTTTGTTTAATTTATTCTGCCTTATTATACTATATTAAAACTATACTTATGTGCACTCTGTCTTATGATGCAGACGTCATCTACATGACACAAAATATCACTGAGACGGTATTTGTCATGCCAAGATATGCATAGAACAGGTGATGGTCTCATCTAGCAGAGTAGGCATAAATTCTACACAATTAATGTGCAGAAGACATGCTACTACTGTTATCATAATAAACTTTTGCAAGCAACATATTAGCAATACACACATGACAGGTTCCCATACTTATGTACAAATATGCTGACACATTTTTTGTAGGGCTGCATGCAGTGCACAGACTGGGACATCTATAAGCACTGCAGTGGAATGGTGCCAGACAGTTGAGTTTACAAATGTATTAGAGGACGATTTACAAGAGTTCTGATAATGCTATAATAGTAAGGTGATGCAAGTGTTAACAGTCACTGGGAAGCCATGATTTTATGAAGTGATTAATGTTAATGCCTTATACTAAACGATTTTTTGGAACCATGTATTAAGAATGGAATCTCATAATATGGCCCCTTAGAGATGTTTCCAGGATGGCAAGCAGAAGGGAGTAATGCCAGCAGAAGTGATTAGAATTCTCATGCAGGGACCCTGCGGTGCTGTGGAGACTATGTGAGACAGAAAATTAAAATCTACTTAGACACCATGGTAAGGGCAGACATGATAGTTATTCTACCATTCAAGTTTTTCTGTCCTTTGTATTAAAATCATGTTTATATCTAGATATGAGAAGAGCAGGGTAAATAACTAGTTTCTTTAAACTGCTATCAAGTTCAGATGTCCAAACATTTGGTATAAACTGAATTGTGTTTACATCTTCAATTTTTTTTTGGGGGGTGGGGCAAATTATTTCACTAGCCCTTCTACTGCATGTACTGGATGCACAGTGTGTGTACATGCTGCTGAGGAACATGACAGTAGGTAGCCTGGTGTACTTGATGTACAGAGTATGTGAATGCTACTGAGGAACATGATGGTTGGTAGCTTGGTGCACTGGATATACAGAGTGTGTGCATGCCACCGAGTATGACAACAGTTGGTAGCCTGGTGTCCTGGATGGATAGAGTGTGTCCATGCCACTGAGAAACAAGGTGGTTGGTAGCCTTGTGTACCTGATATGCAGAGTGTGTTTGAATGACTGAAGAACATGCCAGTTGGTAACCTAGTGAATTGGATGTACAGAGTGCATGCATGCTGCTGAGGAACATGGGAGTTTTTAGCCTGTGTACTAGATGTAGAGTGTGTGTGCATGCCACTGAGGAAATAATGGTATGTAGAGTGGTGTACTGGATTTTCTGTAAGTGTACATGCTGCTGAGGAACATAATGGTTGGTAGTCTGGTGTACTTACTATACAGAGTGTGTGCATGATGTTGAGGAATATGACATTTGATAGACTAGGGCACTGGCTGTACAGAGGCTGTGGATGTCATTAAGAAACATGATCGCTGGTAGCCTGGTATACTGAATGTACAGAGTGCATGCATGCTGGTGAAGAACATGACAGTTGGTAGCCTGGTGTACTTGATGTGCAGAGTGCGTGCATGCCACTGAGTAATAAGACAGTTGGTAGCCTGGTGTACTGGATGTGCAGAGTATGGTCAAGCCTCTGAAGAACATGCCAGTTGGTAGCATAGGGTACTGGATGTACAGAGTGTGTGCATGTCACTGAGGAGAATGATGGTTGGTAGCCTGGTGTACTGAATGTATAGAGTGCTAGAATGCTGCTAAGGAACATGACAGTTGGTAGCCAGTTGCACTAGATGTATTGAGTGTGTGCATGCTGCTGAGGAACAGGGCAGTTTGCAGCCTGGTGTACCAGATGTACAGAGTGTGTGCATGCCACTGAGGAGCATAATGGTATGTAGAGTGGTGTACTGGATGTACAGAGTGTCTGAATGCTGCTGAGGAACATGATGGTCTTTAGCCTGGTGTACTAGATGTACAGAGTGTGTGCATGCTGCTGAGAAACATGGCAATTGGTAGCCTGGTATACTAGATGTACAGAGCATATGCATGCCACTGAGGAATATAATGGTATGTAGCCCGGTGTACTGGATGTACAGAGTGCATGAATACTGCTGAGGAACATGACGGGTGGTAGCCTGGGCACTGGATATATACAGTGTGTGTACATGCTTCTGAGTAACATGACAATTGGTAACATGTTGTCCTGGATGTACAAAGTTTGTGCATGCCACTGAGGAACATGACGGAAAGCAGCCTAGTGTACTGGACGCAGAATGCATGTATTCCACTGAGAAACATGATGATTGGTAGCCTAGTATACTGGATGTACAGAGTGTGTGCATGCCTCTGAGGAATATAATGGTAGGTAGCTTGGAGAACTGGATGAAGAAAGTGCATGCCTGCCACTGAGGAACATGACAGTTTTTAACCTTGTCTAAAAAGGCGTATAGAGTATGTGTGTCCTGCTGATGAACATGACAGTAGGTACCTTCTGTACTGGATGTACAGAGTGTGTGCATGCTTCTGATGAACATGACAGCTGGTTGTCTGTTTTACTGGATGCATGGAGTGTGTGCATAATCCTGAGGAACATGATGATTCGCAGCCTAGCGTACTGGACATACAGAGTGTGTGCATTCCACTGAAGAGCATGATAGTTGGTAGCCTGGTGTATTGAATGTATAGAGTGCTTGAATGCTGCTGAGGAACAGGACAGTTGGTGACCAGTTGTATTAGATGCATGGAGTGCGTGCATGCTGCTGAGGAACATGGCAGTTTGTAGCCCTGTATACAGAGTGTGTGCATGCCACTGCGGAACATAATGGTACGTAGCATGGTGTACTGGATCTACAGAGTGTGTGAATGCTGTTGAGAAACAGGATGGATGGTAGCCTGGTATACTGCATTTACAGAATGAGTGCATGCCACTGAAAAAAATGGCCAATGGGGAGCAAGGTACTCCAGGGGGAGTTTGTGAGGGTGTAGTGCTTTTAATTTTTTAGTGCTGACACTGGAAAATATGAAGGTCTCTCCAAACACCATTATATTGGGTGACTTCAACTACCCAACCGTAGACTGGGAGCATTATTATAGCTCCAACACCCTAGTCCAAAGGTTCCTAGAATTTATAAACTCAAATGCTATGGAACAACCTGTTACCACTCCCACAAGAGGGGAAAACATACTGGACCTGATCATCACCAACATGGGGACTCTATGCTCCAGACCAGAAGTGTATCCCTCACTGGTAAGATCAGACCATAAACTAATCTCACTGGATATTCACATCCCGAACCCACCCCATGCCCAGAAAACCACAGTGAAAAACTTCTCTAAAGCAAATTTCACACTCCTCAAAACCGAGGTGGAATCCTTCAAAGCCCCTGGGCCTGTGGATAATACGGCCCAGACCGCAAAATCCTTTATAAACACATTCTATGAACACCTTCAGGAATGCATTGATCATGCAATCCCAAATAAAACCAAGACCCAATCCTCCAAAGGCAGATGTCCTGTCTGGTGGACCCCAGCCATAAACAAACTATACAATAGAAGGAGGAAGCTACTACATGATAGAGCAAAATCCCAAAAAGGGAAAGCATTTCTGATCAGTATTAGCAAAAAACTACGGGCACTCATAAAATCGTCTAAGGCCAGCTTCGAGAGAAAAATTGCACAGGACACTAAGGATAATCACAAGGCTTTCTTTAGTTATGTTAGGAACCTGGGTGGGAATTCCCAGATATGCTCAAAATTAGTCCAAAATGACAAAAAATACACCGAACCCACAGACATTGCCAACATCCTAGCTGACAGGTTCAGTGCAAACCCCCCCCTCCCCACCAAAAGGGCAAATATTTATCCCAGCAGAGTGCTGCCCCCCTGACATCTCAGATGCTCAGGTAACAGCTGCCCTCTCCAAAGCAAGAAACACAGCATCAGTGGGACCAGACGGTGTCCCGGGCTGCGTCCTACATGAACTCCAAGAAGAGCTAAACCCAAACCTAAAACTACTGTTCAATCTCAGCCTTACTACAGGATATGTACCCAAAGAGTGGCGTACAGCAACAGTGGTCCCTCTCCACAAAGGTGGTGCCTCAACGGATCCTGGAAACTATCGCCCCGTAAGTCTCACGAGCTTAGTCTGCAAAGCTATGGAAAGGATCATCATGGACCTTATAAATAAAGATATCGGGGACCTACAGACACTGGATCCTACCCAGTTCGGCTTTGTTAAGGGCAGATCCTGCCTCTTAAACTTGGTTGATTTCTCTGAAACAGTCACCAAGGCCATTGACAAGGAGAAGGTTGTCCACACACCCTACCTGGACCTCGCAAAAGCCTTCGATACAATACCCCACTCGGGCATTATAGATAAGCTCACCAGTTTAAATATAAACCCCTGTGTCACTAGATGGGTTGCAAACTGGCTCAAGGACAGAACCCACATGGTTAGAATAGCTGGAGCCATGTCAGACTCCAAACCAGTTACAAGTGGCGTCCCACAAGGCTCAGTCCTGGGACCTCTCTTGTTCGGTATATATTTCTCGGAGGTACAGGCCAACATGGAAGGACTGTGGCTGACCAAGTTCGCAGATGACTGCAAACTGGGCGCCATAATAGACTCTCCAGCCGACACAAGCATCCTCCAAAAGGGCCTCATAGAAACAGACAACTGGTGCCAGAGCCATGGCCTCAAGCTAAATGCCAAAAGTGTATAGTCATCCCTCTGGCAAAAACAAAGTGCCCACAAATTACCACATAGGTGGTAATCCATTAAGTACAGAAGAAGTAATTAGGGACCTGGGGACCCAAGTTGATAGCAATCTCTCATTTGACAACCACATGGCCAAAGTGGTTAGAAAAACATTTTATATAGCCCACCTAATCATGAAGGGATTTACATCTAGATCAGGGGAGGTCATCATGCCTCTTTACTCATCCCTCATCAGGCCCATAATTGAGTACAATGCCGCTTTTGGGATGTACCTTACCAGACACCTGCAGCAACTGGAAAGACCCCAAAAGTACCTCACCAAGAGAATCAAGGGGCTCAAACAGATGCCATATGCTGCCCGGTTAAAGAAACTCCAGCTTTACTCAGTGGCATACCGCCTGCTCAGAGGCGATCTGTGCCTGACGTATAAAGCCATGTCCAACCTGGAATTAATGGACATGCTGCACCTCAGAAAATCCAAATCCCATCGAGCTATGCACTCGAGGGACTTGAACCTCAGCACTGAAATAAATAGGACATGCTGGAGGGACAGATTCATAACCCAGAGGCTCCCTTCTCTCTGGAATAAAATCCCAGTCCAGGTTAGGCAAAGTCCCTCATTGACTCTCTTCAAGAGGAATCTTGATGAGTGGATGGGAGATCGTAGGTTTACCCCGGGTATCACTTCTGTGTCACTGTTAGACAGAGGCACAGTATACTAACCTCGAAAAAGAGCATAGCAAAATTAATTTAAAATGGGTGGCGAAAGCCATACATACATGCTCTGGCTAGGCTTATAAATGCCCTAGGGCAGATAGCCTAGCATGAACCTATGAACCTAACTAGATGCACAGTGTGTGTGCATACCACTGAGAAACATAATGGTATGTAGCCTGGTCTACTACATGTACAGTGTATGTGCATGCCACTGAGGAACATAATGATATGTAGCCTGGTGTACTGGATGTCGAGAGTACAGGAATACTGATGAGGAACATGACAAGTGGTAGCCTGTTGCACTGGACATACAGAGTGTGTACATGACTTTGAGTAACATGACAATTGGTAGCATGTTGTCCTGGATATACAGAGTTTGTGCATGCCATTTTGGAACATGATGGAAAGTAGCTTGGTGTACTGGATGCAGAGTGCATGCATGCCACTGAGAAACACAATGGTTTGTAGCCTAGTGCACTGGGTGTACATAGTGCATGTATGCTGCTATAGAGCATGATGGTTGACAGCCTGATGTACTGGATGTACACAGTGTGTGCATGCCACTAAGGAACTTGATGGTTGGTAGCCTAGTGCAGTGTATGTACAGAGTGCATGCATGCCACTGTGAAACAAGACTGTAGGTAGCTTGGTGTATTTGTACCCTGTAAGGAGTGCATCAGTTATTCAGCTGTGCAGAGTATCGTATTAGTTCTGCAGATGCCCACTGCTGAAGATTCTCTTCTATGGTTATCTTTATAGGCATTCCCACAGCACTTCTGTTGCATGCTGTTTGTGTAATTAATTTGTAATGGTGCAAGAATGTGTTGAGGGCTTCTGTATTGTTGCACTGACAAGTTGCTGTGCTGTGAGGTAAACAGGTTATTTATAAGGGTGAGTGAACACAAAGGAAATTGCCATAGTGCTCTAGGAACATAATTGCTCCTGTTAAGCTGTGCAGTCTATCTTTTTATTTTTTTTAATATGTGCATACCTTGTCTACAGGAAATTCTTAAACTGCTGTACAAGCATGCTTCTAGGCAACTGATTTTACTTTTTGGCTAAACACAGTTCACCAATGGGGGGGGGGGGTCCCATAGCTCTGCATTAAAATAGTGTAGGTCATTTCAGTTTACAAATTTCTTTTAGGAGAACATCAGGTTTGCTGGAGTACTAATAATACTGTAATACTATGGTGCTGAAAATTTGTGTCATTTAGATGTGTACTGTACATACTTTCCACAAATAGTTGTTTTATTGTGAATAATGTTGCATGCCTAGATTAAGGCACATGATATTAGTTAATTAATCATTGTTTCCCAATGCATGCATGTATGCAGAACCTCTGAAGTCTTATCTATAGAAGGGCAATTAATAGTTAATATTTGTGTATATAGCACACTGCATTCATCTTGCATATTATATATATATATATATATATATATATATATATATATATATATATATTGGAAAAATGGCAGTTGATAGTAACTTACTTAACATTATAACCTTCTGTTTGTGTTAGTTATATTTAGAGAAGGGCAGTTAGCAGTGAATATTTGTACATACAGCAAGAAGCAGACATCTTTGCACAGTACTATTCTTAATATTGCAAGCTTTTGTTTGCTTTAATTATAATATATTAACATACATACATACAGATTGATAGATAGCTCTTCTCCAGGTGGAATTGACAATTGGCAAGACACCCATCCAAGTTATAGCCAGCTATAGACCACCCCTCCATGACTCAGGACACCCACTCCTTCCTACTTGACTACATCAAGGTACCCCCTAAAACCCTGATCCTTGGTGATTTCAACTACCCCAGCATAAACTGGGTGAACTATTCCTACTGTAATGCACTCACCCAATGATTCCTTGACTTCAACAATTCTAACGCACCAGACCAGATTGTCTCATCTGCCACAAAGGGAGATAGCATTCTAGACTTGGTTCTCACCAACTTCCCTGGTGAGATCAGACCATTGCCGCCCCCACCCCTTGTAACTGGGCTAAAAAACTTCTCAAAAACTGACTACAACCTTCTAAGGGAGGTTATCAGTAGCTTCACACCACCACCACCCTCAAAGAATGCAGAAAAATATGCTGAACAGTATGCTAGTGCAGTATACAAGTACCTCTACACCTGCATGGACTCAGCCATACACAACAGAACTAATATCTGCTCCTCGGTGAAACACAAACCCGTTTGGTGGACATCCTCTATCAACAGGCTTTACAACAAAAGGAATAAACTGTTGTCCAATGGTAAAAAGGCACAAAATCCCAACTGGAAAAACTCCCCCGTTAGCCTCAACAAGCAAATTAGATCACTAGTGAAAACCTTCAAAGAAAATTATGAATTGAAACTAGTCTCCACAATAAAGGCTATCCACAAAGCCTTTTTCAGTTACATCAGAAACCTCTATGGCAAAGCCCAGGTTTGTTCCAAATTAGTTCTTAACAGTACCACTTACATTGATCCTGTTCATAGGTAAGTACTACGGTATTGGCCCAAGCGCCTACATAAGCCTAGCCAACAAGGTTCCCTGGCTTACGCCACCCAAGAAAATTATTTTCCTGTGCCACTGTCGAGCAGAGACACAGAAGTGAACCCCGGGGTGTATTTCCTATTTCCCATCCACTCATCAAGATTTTTCTTGAAGAGTGCTAATGAAGAACTTTCCTTGACATAGATGGGTAGCCTGTTTCAGAGTATGGGAAGTCTCTGGGACAGGAATCTATCCCTCCAGCATGTCCTGTTTATTGTGGTGACAAGGTTTAGGTCCCTAGAACATGTAGCTTGGAGGAATTGGGAATTCTTTAGGTGTAGCATGTCCAACAGCTCTAGGTTTGACATAGCTTTACATGTTAGGCAGAGATCTCCTCGGAGTAGACCATATGTTACGGAATAAAGCTGGAGTTTTTTTGAGGTGGTCAGTGTAGGGCACTTTTTTGAGGCCAGTAATCCTCTTTGTGAGGTACTTATGTGGCCTTTCCAGCTGCTGCAGATGTCTTGTGGGGTACATTCCAAAAGGGGTGTTGTACTCTATAATGGGTCTAATGAGTGTCGAGTAGAGGGGAACAATCTCTTTTTTTCCTGGATGAGAACCCTTTTATGATGAGGTTTGCCATGTAGAAGGTCTTCCTGACTACTGCAGCGATGTGACTATCAAAGGAGAGACTACTGCCCACCTGGGTCCTAAGGTCTCTTATCACACATTCATTGTTAAGTAGATTGCTGCCTATATGGTAGTTCATGGGTACAGAGTTTTTAACCAAAAGGGCTGACACTGCACTTTTTGGCATTGAGCTTGAGGCCATGGCTCTGACACCAGGCATCTGTCTCAGCGAGGCCCTTCTGTAGGATGACCACATCATTTGGGGACTTTACTATGGCTCCTAGTTTGCAGTCATCTGTGAACTTTGTTAGCCAGAGGCCTTCTGTGTTAGCCTGTACTTCAGAGAAGTAGATACTAAACAGGAGAGGTCCCAGGATGGAACCCTCTGGTACTCCACTTGTCACTGCTTTGAGATCAGATTTGGAGTCTGCAACTTGTACAGTATGGGTTCTGTCAGTGAGCCTGTTGGCAACCCATCTTATGACGTTGGGATTTATACCTAGTTTAGTGAGTTTAGCTATAATTCCAGAATGGGGGATGGTGTTGAAAGCCTTGGCGAGGTCAAAATAGGCTGTGTGAACCACCTTACCCTCATCTCCGACTTTGGTGACTGTCTCAAAGAAGTCGATCAGGTTCAGGAGGCATGATTTGCCTTTCATAAACCCGAACTAGGTGGGATCCAGAGTTTGGAGGTTACCATTGTCTTTGTTTATGAGTTCCATGATGATACGTTCCATGGCCTTGCAGACCAGGCTCGTCAGGCTAATAGGTCAATAGCGCCTGGGATCAGCGGTGACTCCCCCTTTGTGGAGTGCGCCATTCAGTGGGCACACAGCCTGATGTGAGGCTATTATTGAACATGATGCTTAAGTGGGGAGCCAGTTCATTCTGAAGTTCATGTAAAACACAGCCTGGGATGTTGTACAGTCCCATGGATGCTGTGTTTTTGGCTTTAGAGAGTGCAGCTTTTACCTGCTTGGTTGAGATTACAGGGACTCTGCATTCTTCCTGTATAGATATGTGCCCTTTAGGGTGTGGGGGGGTAAAGCTAGCACTGAACCTATCTGCCAGGATGCTGGCAATATCAGTTGGTTCTGTAATTTTCCTGCCTTTGTGCTGTAACTCAGAGCAGATCTGGGTGTTGCCCTCGAGATTCTTGACATAGCTATAGAATGCTTTGTGGTTGTCCTTAATTGACTTAGCCAACCTGCTAGCAGACAGGCTCAGTGCAAACCTCACCCCGCCATCCCCCCAAAGGCCCATTCGACATCCCCAATACTTGCCCTGCACCTCATATCTCCATAGAACAAGTGTTAAATGCCATATCCAAGGCAAAGAACACATCTTCCATGAGACCTGATAGTATCCCAGGCTGTATTCTGCAACATCTTCAGTAAGAACTAGCCTCACCATTGAGCTCCCTATTCAATCATAGCCTAAGTATAGGCTTCATTCCAGAGTGGAGAACTGCCATTGTCATCCCTTTGCACAAAGGTGGTGCCACTACTGACCCTGGGAACTATCACCCCATTAGCTTGACAAGCCTGATCTGTAAGGATATGGAGCATATTATTACGGATTTCATGAACAAGGACATAGGCAATCACCAAGTCCTTGACTCCACCCAGTTCGGAATCATCAAAGGCAGATCTTGCCTGTTGACCCTAGTTGACATTTTTGAGACTGTCACCAAGACACTAGATGAGGGAAGGTCAGTACATACAGCTTACCCTGATTTGGCCAAAGCCTTTGACACGACCCCCCACTCGAACATCATCGAAAAGCTAACACAACTTGGACTAAATCCCTATCTCATCAGGTGGGTGGCCAACTGGCTCACTGATTGGATCTATAAGGTCAAACTAGGTGCCACCACCTCTGACAGCAGAACGGTCACTAGTGGTGTCCCCCAGGGATCTGTCCTGGTACCCCTATTGTTTGGCATCTACTTCTCAGAGGTCCAGGCAAAGACAAGAGGCCTGTGGCTGACAAAGTTTGTGGATGACTATAAGCTGGATGCTATCACTGACTCCCCAAATGATGTTAACATACTTCAAGAGGGTCTCACAGCAACAAAGGACTGGTGCCAAAGTCATGGCCTTAAGTTAAATGCAAAAAATGTATTATCATACCATTTGGTAAAAACACATCCCCTACTGGATACCACAATAACGGCAACCCCCTAAGAACACAACATGTGGTGAGAGACCTGGGTACACAAGTTGACAACAATGTCACATTTGACCATCATGTAGCTTCTGTGGTCAGAAAAGCCTTTTTCTTGGTCATCTCATAAGTAAAGGGATTGCATCCAGAAAAAAAGGAGGGTATTACCTATTTGTACCCTTCCCTCATTAGGCCAATAATTGCGTACAATGCCCCATTGGTATGTACCTCTCCAAACACCTGCACCAACTGGAAAGGCCACAGAAATACCTCAGAAAGAGAATCCATGGCCTCCAATAACTGTCCTATGTGGACATGCTCAAATCACTATCACTCTACTCTGTATCGTACAGACTGCTCGGAGGTGATGTGTGGCTCGCCTACAAGGCAATCTCAGACCTTGCCCTACTATAGATACTCCATATGTCTAACTTCTCTCACATTACTTGATTGAAAGGCCTAAATATAATATGTGACATTAACAAAACCTGCTGGAAAGATAGGTTTGTCTCCCAGAAGCTGCCCCATCTCTGGAATAGACTCCCCATACACGTCAAGCAAGGTACGTCATTGACCCTTTTCAAGCTCAACCTTGATGAATGGATGGGTAACCACAAAATTGTCCCAGGGCTTCCACCTGTGTCCTTCCCTGACAGGGGTGACAGGTGCTGACTGAGGTTTAATGTTTGGGGATAAACTCTTGGCTAGCTTGTAAGAGACCCAGAGGCATTAGCCTAGCAATCTCCTATGGTCCTATGATAGATAGATACTAGATGGGTGTGCGTATATTTATAGGATTATTTGATCCTTTTGCATTTGTAGTGGTAAAGCCAAATCAGTTCCACCTGATGATTACACTGTAATGGGATAACCATGATATACTAAGCACTAAGTGTGTGGTCTAAGAAGATGGGGTATGTGTACACCAAACAATATGCGCTTGAATATATGTACAACCTGTACAAAGCAATGTCATAAACATGGATGCTGGCATTAACAGAGGACAATATACGATGCAAATGCTTACACATTCACTAATGTCTACATGTTCTGAACATACAACACCTAACATGCTGTATGAATACGTTATTTGTACCTCCTGTGTCTTCCAGCCATCTAGCTTCTTCTTCTTCCATCAGCTTATTCATACCTATCTGTACCTCTACACATGTTGAAAAGCCTGTAAATGAAGGGCCATCATCCCAGCAGCTGTGATAGCTGGCAGCTTTTTCTCCTGATCCACAGAGTCCCTTATTGGAATTCTTACACCTGATCCTAGGGTGACAGCCCAATGGATTGTACGTGCTTCTTTATCTACTCCCACTGCTCACTACACCACATCACCATATTTCTTGTTGGAGAAACATCAACTGGTCCATCTACTGCTAACTGCTCCACCGGGCCTTCACTCATTGTTGGCTGCACAGTAAACATCCATTACTTAGAATGGAGAAAAAAAAGTGATGGTCACTCAGTCCAACCCTCACACTCACTGGCTTCTTCAGTGCCTGGCATGTTAACTGAACCTGGGTCATCTGTGTCATAGTTGAGGATTTATCCCTTTGCATCATGGTGCAGATATATGGTGTACCATAATGTACCTTAAAACATGTCATGACCCAGGTTTGTAAGTTTCTGTTCATTCCTCAGGCTTTTCAAGTCCCAGCTATGAATAAGACTTGGACAATTTTGCATTTCTTTTACCATGATAGACCGTATGATACACAGGCATAAATGGAGTGCAATTAGTAATATAAAAGGATGAGTTCATGTTAGAATACTCTCCACAACAGTTATGTGTGTAAAAACAAAATGCCTTTGAGTGACATAACAGGTGCGATAATGTCAAACTGATAATGATGATGATGTTTTGGCACTGTGTCATCTGATATTCTTTTATACAGGTATACATAAATGACAAATCTAGGAGTATGCCCTGCAAACAGTGCAGATTCATAAATATGCCCTTTACATGTCTTCACAGCATTTTGTTTCTCAGAACAATTGGAAGAAGAGGCCACCACATTTGATAAAAAATGCTCAGCAGCAGTGAAGCAGGGGGTGCTGGGAGCTGGCTGACACAAATTCATGAGGTAGGGCATACGAAAGCTTTCATAAGAGAGAAAGTCATGACAGTCATTGTTGTGATAAAACAGATACATGACAAGATTGCTTGCATCACCCACGTTCCCATACCTTTTTAAATTAATTGAAGCTTGACCAGACAAAAACATATTAATAACCCATTGCTCCATGAAATCTAGAAAACGCATTTTTTAGTGAGGGAAAAAGTCACTTTGTCACCCAGTTTGAGGTAGGATTACCCTGCTACTTATCCTTATATATATAATAACTGCACAGTCATACAACTGTTTGGAAAATACAAAAGCCCGCATAAAATGAATGACTGCATGCACACAAATAGAAACCATATGGGCAGTCATTTTTAATAAGGAAGGCAAGCAGACAGCACAGCACTGAGAAACTGAAAGCAATGAGTCTGAGATGTGCCCATGTTGGGCAATAAGGAGACATAGATGGGGCAAAAGATTCCCCATTACAGCCTCACAAAGTAGGCAATTGCTCAGAGATGGCACAGTATAACTAATTTTCCTTGTAGAACCAAAAAAAGAGAGCTGGAATCCACACCCGATGCAGGAACTTTTTAATGCAGGTAACTTAAGCAACACGCTTTCGGAAGATACAATGACCCTCCTTCATCAGAAGACAAAACATTAAAACAGTGTTACAAACACTTAAATACATCCTCTAAAAAGCCATTAACAATGTGTTAATTAATAAATAAGCCTTTACACGCCTATTAATTAAACTAAAAAAACGTGAACAGAATGCAGAGAGATGGAAACAGCGTAATCACAGGTTCAGTATTCAACATTTAGAATACTGTGTATAAACTGGTTGTCACGTTAATCATAACTTGTAAGAATATTAAAATATTGAAACATTAAAACACTTCCTGTGCATTCCAGATGTCTATGTGGAAAGTTATTACATTAATTGTAAATATCCTTAATTTTTATATAAAAGAATATATTAATAGTTACAATTATGTAACCTTGAGGATCAAGAAACAAATACACAATAATGAGAATAACCATAAAAATAAAAATAAAAATAATAATAAAAATACCAAAGTGTGGAACCTTTCAGACTAATAACCAATAACCCACACTCAAAGGACCTTGTGCACCACACTCAGTAAAACCAGACAAGAGTTTATCTCTTTAGAGCCAAATGCTTAAGTAAGCACCCAATGGACACATGATCATTAAGCCCTGGATAAATATAAGAAGCTGTGCGTATTTGCCAGGATAGTTCTTCTATCTCAAGTTGTGTTTGCCAACAGCCACCCCTACTGTCTGGGGTTATATGTTTCAAAACAGTAAATTTAAAATTGTGATTTTGATGTAGCATATTGTGTCTGGCTAAAGCATTTGACTCGTCCTGTCTAGTAATGGCATATTGATGCTCATATATGCGTTTCTTGAGCTTTCGCTCAGTTTTGCCTATATAGTGGGCAGCACATGCTTGACATATGGCAGCATAAACCACCCCACTACTGTGACAGTTAGCTTTAACTTTAATGCTGCACAAAAAATCACCTAACTTAACTCGTGAATCAGTACAAATAAATCTACATTGATTACAGCTTCGCATTTATTAATACCATTACTATTGTGGAAACTTTTGTCTGGCCCTGATTCCAAAAGAGTTTTCAAGCTTTTACCTCTCCTAAACGTGATCTGGGGTTTTTCACCTAATTTGTTAATAATACCAATGTCCTCTTTAATAAACGCCCAATTTTTGTTTAGGACATACCTAATTTGTGTGTGGTTGGTACTAAATGTACACAAAAATCTTGTAATCAATTCTATCTTAGGAGAACTTAGGCAGGGTTCACCTGTATTAGAACTGGTAAGAACTGGTAAGAACCACCACCTCGTCCAAAACGTCGGGTGTTGGATCCTGTTGGCTACTAAGGGCAATAGGTGAAGAACATGCGGTAGTGGATACAAGTATGGGCTTAAAGTGACCGCTCATTCTTTTAAGAATAACCTCAGATTTTGACTTCTTGTACAAGGTGAAGAGGGTATCCTCTATTAAGAAACATGTCACTAAGCTGTTCACATTCATTTAGAAATTCCACAGTTTCAGATACCATCCTTGCAGCCCTCACCATTTGCCCCTTCACTACAGCCTTCTTTTTATGAAAGGGGTGTCAGCTCGAAAAGTGGAGAAAGGCATTCGAGTAAGTGGGTTTCCAATATATAATACTTGTAAATCTCTTACCCACTTGATCTTTAGTTAACAAAATATCCAAATAACTAATACTCGAATCCTGTAGATCGTACGTAAACTCCAGAAAAGTGGTGGTTTTAGCCATGAATTCTAGAAATACAGGCACATTTTCTGGAAGACCTTTCCAAAGAATAAACATGTCATCCTGGTACCGAGTGTACAAGGCGACATTAGAAGAAAACATTTCTGTTGGGAAAATGAATTTTTTTTCCCAGTAAGCAAGCACCACATTTGCAAAGCTGCCACCACACGGTGACCCCATCGCAACACCTGATTTCTGCAAGTAAGTTTGCCCATCAAATAACAGAAAATTGTTAGACAGAACAATTTCTAAAAGAGTTTCTACTACGTACACAACATCGTTATTTATATTAAAGTCATACATGAACTCCCTTACCCACTCAATGCCAATTGCCTGGGGAATGACAGTGTACAGATCTTTAATATCAATGGTTAACAACCAATAGTCAGCATTAAAGGGAATGTTATTGAGGTTCTCCAAAAAACTCCATGAGTCTTTACATATTTGATCTTGTTGGTTTATACATGGCCTCAAAATACTATCCACATAGTTAGCACAAGCGTAGGTAGCAGATCCTCTTCCATCCACAATGGGGCGGAATGGAGGTTCTGTGAGTGATTTATGAATCTTGGGGATTCCAAATAAAACTGGAATCCTTGGTGCCAACATTGTGAGGTACTGGTATAACTCGGTGTCAATTATCTTTTCAAGAAACAAATCTTCTATGGTGCTACAAATCTTATTATGTGCAATATTGATCTCATTCTTGCTGACTTTTTGATAGGAATCGGTATTAAGGAGCTCCATAATTCTCTCTACATAGAGGAATTGATCCATTAGGACCAACCCACCACCCTTATCTGGCTTCATTACCCTAATATTACAATCATGCAAGATTTTAATAAATTCACGTTGAGATTGTGTGATGTTAATAGTGTGAGGGTGGATGGTGCTTTTACTATTATTCAGAGCCCTAAGATCCAATTCACAAGCCCTTTCAAAAATATGCAAGGTATCGTTTAGGGGTGGATTGTAAACACTAGAGACCCTCAAATGGGGTTCACACGATTTACAATCACCCATAAGGAGTTTGAGATTAAGTTTTCTTACGTACAACTTAAGATCCATAATACACTTAACCAAGTAAAAGCCAGAATCGGGAACAAAAGATAAACCTTTAGAAAAAAGCTGAAGCATTTCAGAATCAATAGTAAAAGATGTGTAATTAAACACTTTAAAGTCACAGGTATCATCACAAATGGTTACAGGATCAGAAAACCTGCCCATTAAGTCCTGTGTTGTGTTTTCCGGTTCCTGAAATAATTTTGGTTGTATTTCCCTTGGCCTTGTTGTTGCTGCTTTGGTTTTCTCCCTTGTTGTTGGCCTTGCTGAAAATTTTGTTGGTGATTGTGTGGAATGCTAGATGACTGGGAAGGTAAAGGATTGTCTGTAAAATTAAAGCCTTCCTCAGTCAAATCTTTATTGCAACTAATGTTCGTATTACTGGGGTTTCTTTCGTTTCTATGAACGGTAAGACCTGGATCCTCAGAATCATTAGTATCCTCAGTAAAAATTGGATCACATGTCCCAACAGACCTTGAAACCTGAGGCCTATCATGTACTACCCCATTTCCTTGTAGTTTGTTAAACACAGACGGGGGGGGGGGTAGGCTGTGTTAGTAGCATATTCATGTATGTCTCTTTTAATTTTTTTGGATTTGGTATTAATCATCTTAGTTAATGATGCTTCAATACTTGAAAATATGCGGGTATAGTCATACTTGTATCTAAAGAAATCCACATCCCTCTTAATGTTATTTTCAAGTTCAACCAAATCAATCTTTAGTAGATCAATATCCTTATTATAGTAAGCAATTAACAAGCCCATAAACTCAAAGGCTTGTTTGTCAAACAACTGAAGTAGATCCTTATGGAACTCGGAGCCCTCTATAAGCCCCACAGGGAAACGCCATTGTCTAAGCCCTTTAGGCACCAAACCTTTTGCAAGGCATTCTTGTAAATAGGAGACTTCAAGCTGTAGTTTCCTACACTTGAACATCTTATTGTCAAACAAATTAATGGACTCAGAAATATTACTTACTGTTGGTTCTTCTCCTTGTAACACATTTGAAGAAGAAACATTAAAGAAATCAGTTTTGTTCAAAATTTGGTTTATGTTAGGGCAGCCCAAACCCAAAGAATCTTTGTTGGGTTGCAAATTGTTAAAACCTGTGTCCGTACCATGATAGGCTTGCCCTGGTTGAATGGAAATGCCAAGCGAAGAAGCGTTTAACAGCTTAGTGACATGTTTCTTAATAGAGGATACCCTCTTCACCTTGTACAAGAAGTCAAAATCTGAGGTTATTCTTAAAAGAATGAACGGTCACTTTAAGCCCATACTTGTATCCACTACCGCATGTTCTTCACCTATTGCCCTTAGTAGCCAACAGGATCCAACACCCGACGTTTTGGACGAGGTGGTGGTTCTTACCAGTTCTTACCAGTTCTAATACAGGTGAACCCTGCCTAAGTTCTCCTAAGATAGAATTGATTACAAGATTTTTGTGTACATTTAGTACCAACCACACACAAATTAGGTATGTCCTAAACAAAAATTGGGCGTTTATTAAAGAGGACATTGGTATTATTAACAAATTAGGTGAAAAACCCCAGATCACGTTTAGGAGAGGTAAAAGCTTGAAAACTCTTTTGGAATCAGGGCCAGACAAAAGTTTCCACAATAGTAATGGTATTAATAAATGCGGAAGCTGTAATCAATGTAGATTTATTTGTACTGATTCACGAGTTAAGTTAGGTGATTTTTTGTGCAGCATTAAAGTTAAAGCTAACTGTCACAGTAGTGAGGTGGTTTATGCTGCCATATGTCAAGCATGTGCTGCCCACTATATAGGCAAAACTGAGCGAAAGCTCAAGAAACGCATATATGAGCATCAATATGCCATTACTAGACAGGACGAGTCAAATGCTTTAGCCAGACACAATATGCTACATCAAAACCACAATTTTAAATTTACTGTTTTGAAACATATAACCCCAGACAGTAGGGGTGGCTCTTGGCAAACACAACTTGAGATAGAAGAACTATCCTGGCAAATACGCACAGCTTCTTATATTTATCCAGGGCTTAATGATCATGTGTCCATTGGGTGCTTACTTAAGCATTTGGCTCTAAAGAGATAAACTCTTGTCTGGTTTTACTGAGTGTGGTGCACAAGGTCCTTTGAGTGTGGGTTATTGGTTATTAGTCTGAAAGGTTCCACACTTTGGTATTTTTATTATTATTTTTATTTTTATTTTTATGGTTATTCTCATTATTGTGTATTTGTTTCTTGATCCTCAAGGTTACATAATTGTAACTATTAATATATTCTTTTATATAAAAATTAAGGATATTTACAATTAATGTAATAACTTTCCACATAGACATCTGGAATGCACAGGAAGTGTTTTAATGTTTCAATATTTTAATATTCTTACAAGTTATGATTAACGTGACAACCAGTTTATACACAGTATTCTAAATGTTGAATACTGAACCTGTGATTACGCTGTTTCCATCTCTCTGCATTCTGTTCACTTTTTTTAGTTTAATTAATAGGAGTGTAAAGGCTTATTTATTAATTAACACATTGTTAATGGCTTTTTAGAGGATGTATTTAAGTGTTTGTAACACTGTTTTAATGTTTTGTCTTCTGATGAAGGAGGGTCATTGTATCTTCCGAAAGCGTGTTGCTTAAGTTACCTGCATTAAAAAGTTCCTGCATCGGGTGTGGATTCCAGCTCTCTTTTTTTCCTTGTAGGGATGAATGACATGCAGTGAGTCTTTATTAAGCACATGACATAGGATGGTGTATTCAAACAGACTTCAGCTAGGATGCTTGGAAAATACTAGTAATCATGCTATGGGACGGGTCTTCTTGGCCAGCTGGGTTCATATGGTTTGGTACCCCATCATCCAAAACATAAAGCCAAAAGGAGTAGCACTACAACGTATACATCTGCTACAAGCCATTTCCTAGTGATTAGGCAATACTGTGATTATGCTGCATTGTGACTATAGGGATTGTAGGCAAATGTCCACACCTGCCAGTGCTAAAATATATGTCGAGCCACCTGCCACCACTAATAACAACACCCAGTCTAAGTTAATGACATAAGTGTGCGGTGGAAAGCTATCTACAGCCTCTGAAATGAAGCATGTTTAAACCCATGCATGTTCTTGGTGCTTCATGACATTCATTGAATGTGTTTATATAAAGATATATATCTATATCTAGTTATTATCTAGATAGGTGTATACGTGTGTGTGTATGCACATGCATGTATTCTAAAGATATTTCTATCATTAACTTAAGAGATTATTAGAAAGAAATTACTAGGCCGTGCACTTGCTTATCAGAATGTTAGATAACATACAAGTGTAAGTGCATTACTTCTCCTATTTGATAAAGATATCACTTGCAGTAGGTCTGTAGCTTCAGACTTATTTACAAGGAAAGCTCAGGGCTGACCATACAAAAGTGCCATAGCTGCTGTACGTGTAAGCTGTAAAGGTTATGAATGCATGAATGCATGCATGCATTGAAAAGAAGAGTTTTCTGCTGAAAACTTTGTTAGAAGCTCATTTTGATAACATGTAAAGTTTCACAAAATATTTGTTTGACTTATGCAGGTTATCTTGACTTTTCTGAACATGATCAATAACCCATATTTACTGCTACAGATGTATCATTACACAGTTAGGTGTGAGTAACCCAAGTTTTGCAGTTTCAAAAGGGGCAGGCCTCTCAGTCTACACCAATAATGTGCTTGATGGAACAGACTTTACTGGGCTGCTCGACTGACCTAAATGCGGTTGAGTGATGGAATTCACTTTATTCAGCTCTGAAGCTAAGTAACTCTGAATTCTATATTACACCTGAAACTGACAATACTCAGCTCTGACTTTTATGATCATCTTTACCCAACACACTTTAGAGAAAAAGTAGTGCTTGACAAAGATTAAGATGAACAGCCTGAATTTTATCTGTGCAAGTGTTTGCCTCTTTCTTTATTGTTTCCTTTTTATATATGCTACTACTTTTCATTTTTGGGGAGGAGGGGCAGGAAATTAATTTCAGTAAGTTATGTATCATTTACATAACATACCTTCCTATACCAGGGACATCTAATCAGCAAAATCCCTAAAGGCTACAACGTGTAATACATGCTCAATTTTTACTCACTATGACCAGTGTGAACAGATACACAGGACCACTGTTAAGTCATAGAATGCAGATATCCTATTCTCTAGGCCCTCTGTCTTGCTGGGATACAGTTAGCTCTATTATATGGGACATGGCAATCTGGTTTTGTCATTAAATGGAATGCAGACATGACGCTAGCTTTTTGTGGAACTCCTTACTCCTGGAATACCAAGAAATATAGCACATAAAACAGAGGAAACGGTTCTCCTAATTTTCAAAACAGGCTTGTCTGTTGCCCATTCTGTCTTACAGTTATGTAGCCTTAACAGATTTTCATGTCAGAGTTTGCTTTAGCAGCATCACCTCCCAATGATACCTGGGAAACAAGAGTTTTGGTGGGCTTGACATTTTTAAGATGTCTGGGTGTGACCTGGACAATATGGCTCTGTTGCTTGTGCTTAGAGGGCTAGTCCTCTTGCCCAATCCCAAGGAGTCAGGTGGTGTGGTTTACATGTAAGTTTATAAAGGAGCTATGATTAGACAATATTCCACTGTATGTGGTTTACATTTTAAATGTAGGTTGATATGTACTATACTTCCTGGCGGTTTTTGTTCAACAGCGTCTGCTTTTTACATTACAGGCTATTTAAACTGCCAGTGCGTCCTGATAACAGAGTTCTTTGAGACATTAAGTTTCTAACTTTATTGTGCTGCAATAGATATGATTACCAGATACCTGCTCCCATGAGGCCAGTAGAGTGATTCGTTGCTTTTGTTTCTATTTTCTTCATTCTTGTTCCAAAATTATGTGAACTTTCTGGGTGGCAGTGAAGAGTTACCGAATAGCTGGGTAACTACAGCAGAGCTAGTAAGAGAGATGGCTGGAAAGGTGCTTGGTGTGACACCTGGAAAGAGGAAGGAGGACAAGGAGACCTGGTGGTGGAATGAGGAAGTACAGGAGAGTATACAGAGAAAGAGGTTGGCAAAGAAGAAGTGGGATTGTCAGAGAGATGAAGAAAGTAGACAGGAGTATAAGGAGATGAGGTGCATGGCAAAGAGAGAGGCGGCGAAGGCTAAGGATAAGGCGTATGATGAAGAGTTGTATGAAAGGTTGGACACTAAGGAGGGAGAAAAAAACTTGTACCGATTGGCTAGACAGAGGGACCGAGCTAGGAAAGATGTGCAGCAGGTAAGGGTGATAAAGGATAATGAGGGAAATGTACTCACAAGCGAAGAGAGTGTGTTGAGCAGATGGAAAGAGTACTTTAAGGGGCTGATGAGAGGGAGAGAAGGTTGGATGATTTGTGGATAGTGAATCATGAAGTGCAGTGGATTAGCAAGGAGGAAGTAAGGATAGCTATGAAGAGGATGAAGAATGGAAAGGCTGTTGGTCCAGATGACATACCTGTGGAAGCATGGAGGTGTTTAGGTGAAATGGCAGTGGAGTTTTTAACTAGATTGTTTAATGAAATCCTGGAAAGTGAGAGGATGCCTGAGGAATGGAGAAAAAGTGTTTTGGTACCAATTTTTAAGAATAAGGGTGATGTGCAGAGCTGTAGTAACTACAGAGGGATTAAACTGATCAGTTACAGCATGAAGTTATGGGAAAGAGTAGTGGAAGCTAGGTTAAGAAGGGAGGTGATGATTAGTGATCAGCAGTATGGTTTCATGCCAGGAAAGAGCACTACAGATACAATGTTTGCTTTGAGAGTGTTGATGGAGAAGTACAGAGAAGGTCAGAAGGAGTTGCAGTGTGTCTTTGTGGACTTAGAGAAAGCATATGACAGGGTGCCTAGAGAGGAGCTGTGGTATTGCATGAGGAAGTTGGGAGTGTCAGAGAAGTATGTAAGAGTGGTACAGGATATGTACGAGGGTAGTGTGACAGCGGTGAGGTCTGTGGTGGGAGTGACACATGCATTTAAGGTGGAGGTGGGATTACATCAAGGGCCAGCTCTGAGCCCTTTCTTATTTGCAATAGTGATGGACAGTTTGACAGACAAGATCAGACAGGAGTCCCCGTGGACTATGATGTTTGCAGATGACATTGTGATCTGTAGTGAGAGTAGGGAACAGGTGAAGGAGACCCTGGAGAGGTGGAGATATGCTCTAGAGAGAAGACGAATGAAAGTCAGCAGGACTAAGACAGAATATATGTGTGTGAATGAGAGGGAGGATAGAGGAATGGTGAGGATGCAGGGAGTAGAGGTGGCAAAGGTGGATGAGTTTAAATACTTGGGATCAACAGTTCAGAGTAATGGTGAGTGTGGAAGAGAGGTGAAGAAGAGAGTACAGGCAGGATGGAGTGGGTGGAGAAGAGTGTCAGGAGTGATTTGTGACAGATGAGTACCAGTAAGAGTGAAAGGGAAGGTCTACAAGAGGGTAATGAAACCAGCTATGTTATATGGGTTGGAGACAGTGGCATTGACAAAAAGGCAGGAGTCAGAGCTTTACGTGCAGAGTTGAAGATGTTAAGATTTGCACTGGGTGTGACAAGAATGGACAGGGTTAGGAATAAGTATATTAGAGGGTCAGCCCAGGTTGGAAGGTTTGGAGACAAAGCCAGAGAGGCAAGATTACGTTGGCTTAGACATGTGCTGAGGAGGGATGCAGAGTATATTGGGAAAAAGATGCTAAAGATGAAGCTGCCAAGTAACAGGAAAAGAGTAAGGCCTAAGATAGGTTTATGGATGTTGTGAGAGAGGACATGCAGGTTGTTGGTGTGACAGAACAAGATGCAGGGACAGAAAGAAATGGAAACAGTTGATCTGCTGTGGCGACCCCTAACGGGAGCAGCTGAAAGAAGAAGAAGAATGTGGACTTTCGACCACATTAGATCTTTATGCAAGAAAACAGCTATTGTCCAAATATGCCTGATTCTGGACTCCTGACTTCACCTTAGTGGTATTGAAATGATCTAGGAAGCAACCTTTATGCATGTATAGTTGTTGGCGTCATATAATACAGAGGTCAGTGAGCATGTGAACACAAAAATAGGAGTCTTTAGTAGTGGCTTGTTTGCAGTCGACAAGACATTGTATACTATTTTTGTTTTTTGCATGTTAATAGAAAAATTTGAGTCTGATGAAGCATCACATCTGTTTGTAGCCTCATAATTATATAAAGTATAATGCATTCTTAAGCAACTTTGACATATATTGGGCACACAGAACTGAAAAAGTGGAGTGTAGATAAACATCCTGTTTGTCTCATGCAAAGCCGGCATATATTCTGACTGCTGATAATATTAAGTAAGAGTAACTTCAGAGGAGCTGAATAATTACCCTGTGAAATACAAATCATGCTATATGTTAAAGCATCATTAACAGAATAATCAGCTTAATGATACAGGAGAAACCCAGCACCTGGTGGAACACCCTTTTTCACTGATGGCAAGTTGTGACATATTCTTTGCTCAGATAATGTTCTTTTGGGAGTTCAGTAGAACACCCTGATATCCAGGCCAGATGTCAGCAGGCTGATGTACCAGAATACCGACTGTGACAAGATTGAGCCCAGACAATAAAAAACTCCACAACATCAATAGACTAGAATGTCAGAAGCCCAGAACATCAATAATGATGTGTTCTGCAGGGAGCATGCACCTGCTAATTAAATGTACCAACTCCATGATCGCACTACTGCGGACAAAGAGCAACATCAACGAACAAGCACTTTGACTGAACAGAATGACAGACAGTAGCAGTAGGTGGTTGTGCGTGATCACACTACTGTGGGGATTGTAGTGTTGCTCTTTGTCCAGTGTAGTGTGATTTCACACAGTCACCTACTGCTACTTTTCACAACCATGCTTAGACAATATTCCAGTGGTTTACATTTTAAATGTTTCTGGATATGCATTAGACTTCCTGGCAGCCTTTGATGTTCTGGGCTTTTGAGGTTCCAGCCCATCACTGTTGTGGAGTTGTCAGTTCAGTCAATGTGTTAATCTGTCCATATTGTCCAGTTTCACTTATCTGGTCTCAATCTTCTAAAAGTCAGCATTCTGGTTAGTTGACCTTTTTAAGTAGACACGTGTGTGTGTGTGTTTGTGTGGGTGTGTGTGTGTGTGTGGGTCTATTGCTATTTTAAAGAGTATTTTGAAATTAAAAATCCTTACTAGATAGGCTTTAAGTCATTTAAAATAAAGATCTGTGATTATTCAACACATGGTTTTGACCTCAGTAGAGACAAGTACAAGAATGTAAATGAATTGTATTTAATATTTGTATTTCTCATATTATTATTATTTTACACTTGTATATTTTGCAGTAGTAACTTATCTTGATTAAATTTAGTATTGATTGGATATTTAAAATAACACAGGAAATTCATTGATAAAATGTGTTTTAAATAGTTTTTGAGGCAGGGACTCATGTTTCTTTTAGATTATGAAAGTAACAAAAACACAGTGTCATTTGTTTTTAATTCACTTACTTGTTGAGAAAGCTTTAATTAATCATTAATTGCTTAATTGTATTATTGAAGCATTAACTTTGTTATTTAAGGGCGAGAGCTCTGTGTTTTAATTTATCTGAAGAAGTCACAGTACTTACAGTGACGAAAAGCGCTTTATGTGTATTAAAATCGTATCTGTTTTTATAAACCTGCACCTGGTTTCCTATTTTTGCAGTCCAGCATTTGTAGTTTTGAGATAATAATCTGTGGAAATAACCTTTATGTGAAAATATGAAGACTATAATTTTAACATCTGGTCCTTTAATGTAATTTTCTTATTAGTGATAAGTCTATCATTGAGACATATTTCAGGCTTAGCATCCCTATAGATAATGTATGAGATGTGAATATCCGGGTGTGATGCATAAGGTCATTGCAACAGTTTTAAATGTACTCAACGACCATTTCTAAGCATGCATTAGTGAAAGCATTCATGTTCACCTGCTGAAGAAATTGGGATCAATGCAGAATACTTATGGAAGGATAAGATACGAGTTTGTAATTAGGAAACAGTGATGCTGCAGACTTCTCCTACTGATGTGAGCGGAGCCTAAAATGGGACTTTATGAGACTCAACATTTCAGAGGGTAAAATGAGTAAGAATTAATAACTCAAAAGTAACCACAGTGAACATTCGGAGAGTTAGGAGGTAAAACAATCCAAGTCTACTCCCTAAAGACCTTACTAGGTTCATAACTATTCTGAAATCATCCATCAAGTTACCCCAAGAGATCAAGAAGGACCAAGGTGGAATAATATGTTTGATCTTGTGCCAGGAGAGGACCATCTGGGAGCTAATAAGCACCAATTCAACACTATGCTGAATCAAACACAAGGCTGAAAAGGTTTGCGCAAGTCATGTTCCCTGAGACATGCATTGAGATGTATATATACCAAAGTATACATTTTTTCTATTGAGTGGGGGATATATGGGCAGTATTAAAAAAGAGGGATTAGTTTACCCCATGTCAAACAGGAGTACCATACTGATCATAAATCTAGCAACAGAACTGATTTAGCTGGAACTTATGATGCATGCAGAAAATGCTGCAATTATAAAGTAAAAACCTTTTTTGAATTTCTAGTTTTTCAGACAGAATTAGTACTATGGTGTGTAGATCACCTCCACAGAAATTGCTTGATTCTAATAAAAGTTATATGGAAGTACTTTTAGGTTTGCAGATTTTCTGCCAGATGTCCTTTACAGGGGCAGCAGGAGGTTACTCTTCATTGGCATAAAGAATGTCTGAAAGGAGACAGTTACTAATACATTAGAGGATAGACCCCAAAATAGTGTACAGGCCAGAAAAAACTGTGATAATATTAAACTCCAGCCAATCAGAAAATAAACAGAGGTTTTCCTAATTTCTGAGGAAATGTGTTCTTCCCCACTCCTACTGTATGCAAAAGGGATAGTGAGCGTGTGTGTGTGTGTGTGTGTGTGTGTGTGTGTGTGTGTGTGTGTGTGTGTGAGTGTGTGTGTGTGTGTGTGTGTGTGTGTGTGTGTGTGTGTGTGTGTGTGTGTGTGTGTGTGTGTGTGTGTGTGTGTGTGTGTGTGTGTGTGTGCACATGTGCATTTGGTGGATGGCAGACAATACAACATTATCCAGGAAAAAGAAGTGAACATTTTTGCTTCTCATTATAAGCAAAATAATCAATCAGCAGTGCTTAAAATGTTAGGTATACTTGCAAATAATTTTAACTGATACCCATGCAAAGTCTTCTGAAACTAGGAACAACTAAGAAAGAAATTCAGCATTAAAACAACATTAAAATAACATCATTTTAATGTTTTTTTTCTTTTGTACAAAACATAGCAGAAATTAAACAATGAAGTCAAAAGTAAATACAAACATAATAACTACATCTTTAAGAAAACAATTTCTGTTAAAAGCTGTTCACCCTCAGCAGATCAAATCATGCCATTTGAAAATTGGCTTGAACAGGTGCTTAAGGGCCTTAAGCAGGATACATTTGAAAAAAATTTGACTGTTTGATGTACTTAGAATAAAACAGACCTCAGTAACCCATACCTAAAAGTAAGAAGTGGAGTCTAAGGTGATGTCCATGAGATCTGATGAGTAGCCTTCAACAGTGAACTCTTGTTGCACTAATTTCTTTTGGGGTTATCACACCAGCTGTTATGCAGACTGGGCGATGACTTGATTCCCATGTCGTTCCTTTATGGTTTTACTGTTTTATGCATGTATGTTTGTACATGTGTGTGTATCTATCCATCTAGCTATATACAGATATAGATATATATTTATAGGTTGGCAGTTGGTTTAGTGGATTCAGCAGTTGTTACCAAGCTCTTTCCTCAGCCTCTATTGCTTAACTCTGTGACTTTGAGAAAGTCACTTAATGTTAACCACTCCCAGGTGAAGTCTGAAAAAAGTCCACGCAGAGAAATCAATACTCTACTCTGGATAACAAATGCAAATGCAATTAAAAAAGACACACACACACATATATATATATATATATATATATATATATATATATATATATATATATATATATAGGTCCCCTTCACATGGTCAACATTTCAGAATGTCAAAGACCATATGGTTGAGACCATATGATCAACATTCGAAATGTTGACCATGCGGAACCGGCTTCTGCAAACAGTGTGGAATGGAAAGATTTCCATCTACCGCATGGTAGTGAGATCTCAGAGTTGGCATATTTAAGTTCTGGGGGAGTGCAGGAGGGTGTAACCCCCCTGCTTGCAGCGTGAAGGTAAGATTTTGTTGTTTTTTTATTTATTTTTTTTATATGGCCAACATTTCAAATGTCGATCATACGGTCTTAGCCATATGGTTTTTGACATTCTGAAATGTACATACATATATAGATACATACACCCACACACACATGGGCACATACTCTTTTAGAGTACAGGAATATATTTGTCTGTTATGTCAGTTTCAACTAGGTGTGGATTAATTCAGTAAATCGATACTTATAGACTGTGGTATTTGGGGTCTATATCAGAACATCAAATGATTAAAATCACAAATGCTCTAAAAAGTGAAAATGCCGAACCTCAAACTCGTTATTGTGGAGGGCTGAGCACCCCACCCCACTCCCGCTAAATATATATTCCAAATCTGAGATAGCAATATAGTGAGGAAAGGGCAAATATTCTGATCTTTGCTGTAAAGCGATCTAAAAAAAAAACACTTCGAAGTCCACCATTTTCACTGTTTAGAGTGGTTGCGATTTTAATCATTCACTGTTCTGATACAGACCCTGGTATTTGTACAAAAGCTGATGCCCTAACACTGAATTTGATGTGGAAAGAGAGTGAAACAGCTGATTTGTCTGCTGGGGAGAGAAAACTTCCATTCTATCCATGAAGAGCTAGTTCGTCTTCTCCATGAAACATAAATAATTTTGAGGATACTTCACCTTAGTGAAGGAGATTTTCCCAGTGCACTCATTCAGAGTCTGCCTGAAAATTTTAGCAAATGAAAACTTTTGAGATCTGAGGAAGTCTAAAAATGATTACGGTGATCAATGCTCTTGTACAAAACAAGACCTCTACAAGTATGGCAAGTGCAAATGCCCAAGAAGAATCAAAATCCAGCAAAAAATCTAGCCAGCACTACAAAGTGGAACTCAATTCTTTTAATGGAAATAGTCCAAAAATACATACAATATTCAAACCAGTTTTGGCATACAAGCCTTCATCAGTGAATAATTAACAAGTTTGCTGAATGCATTTTATAGTAAACCATCCCCAAAGCTCCATTATGATTGGAGAATTACAAATGTTCATTAACACCTGGAGTAAATAAACCTTCTAATCAAATGATCCAACAATTTTGCTTCTTATTTAATATGTTACACCAACCAATTTTATTTCTCCTGTCCCCTTCAATTTTGTCAATAATGACAAACCTAAATTATGCTGTGGGATGTTTATTAGAATGTTTGTAAAGGGCACTGGACAATCTCTTATTTCTTATATCACTCAAGTGTTCAGAAATACGTATTCTAAGAGGATGAGAAGTTTGCCCCACATAGAAAGCAGAACATGTACAGGTTGCTAAATAAATGATCCAGCCAGTACTACAATTTCCCAAAAACCTGATATCATAAATCTTAGGCATGTTCTTACTAGAAACCTGTTTCGATTTAAGGAAAAGGAACAATGGCCACATGTGCCACAACCCATAAGTGGCCCTCCATTAATAATACCCTGATATGCGTATCAAAAATACACTTTATTCTTGTTTTTGTAATGATTAAGAAGCCCCCCAAGGTTTTGCCCCTACAAAATGAAAAGTGGCATCTGGAAGTTAACATATCACCCAACCTGTCGTCCAAAAGCAAAATAAAATGCTGTAGTTGTTACGATGGAATTTTGGTCTTTGGAACACTGCCTAAAAAAAGGCACTATAGGGGTGGCTAGAGCCTTAGCCAGTACTCGGAATACCAGGGGTGAAAGATGTAGGCCGTCTCTGGCAAAGCATCGAGGTCTGTCGATCATGTCATCCCAGATACTGGATCCCTTTAGAATGACACCAGAAACTTAGCCAACTGTTGAAGTCAATCATTTTCTGCTCGTACTGTGGTATCATTCTGGGTGATGGTAGAATACTGCTCAGGGATAGGGTCATACCTGCCTGGGCCACATAATCTGACAGTTCCATCACATCTATTTTCATGTAGCCCAGGGAGCTACGTCTCAGGTCATTTACACCCACATGGACAATGACAGAGTCATATTTTTACTTGTTGTTGCATGACCTGAGCACGTGTTATGTAGCAGATCTTGGCACTCAATAGACAATTGACTGTCACCTTCTCCTTGTTCAACATAGTGAATGGGACATCAGTGTGCCTCACAATTGAGTCTCCTATGATTACATTGGGCAAAGTGTTTTGCCTTAAAGGCTTGGGTTGAGGGGCACACTGAGGTGGTGAGCTAGGTGTTCTGGGGTTAGGGTTGGTGTTGTGGTGGTTGAATGCATTTCTGTCTCGGGGGTCTCTGTTGTTTGGGTAAATTTATATTGAGAGCCTCCATGAAGGTGGGTGGATGGTTTATGTTTCTATGTGTGGGTTGTGATGGTTGGTGTTTTGGAGGGCTGTGTGTGTTCTATGTAGTGAGTTACAGGTGTTGACCTTCTCCTCTTGACCAGCTAGTCCAGTCTTGGTTTGAGCATGCACTGCTTCCAGTTTGGTGATATAAGTGCTTCTCTCACATGTATAAGTGCTGGTAGGTAAGAGGAGAGGGTTGTTTGTGTACACTAGACAGTTGCCACACTGTCTCAGAATGCCCAAGTGCAACAGGTTAGCAGGAGAAAGCACAGGAAACTGCCTTACAATCATACCAGGATGGGTGGTCATAACTAATAAGTACTGGTGCTGTTACTGTGTAAGAACAGCTAGTTCTGATAGCACATAAGTGTGCTACAATAAATGCTACAAAAGCCTGTTAAAGTGCTAGCCAATTACGCTAGTTGAAGTGCAAGAACTAAAAGAACAAGCTTGTTCTTATTTTTCGATTTTATTTGTTGATCCGGTAATCAGGCTGGTATACAAACTGTCTGAATATGCTGCTTTGATCGCTGAATTCCATTATACTGTGCAGCTACACAAATAAATTTACCTAATCTCTAATATCTAAATGCACAGTAAATAATCCATCTAAGTTACAATATGGTACCAAAATTATGAAAGTACATGAAACAAAATAATTTCTACTTCAAACTGTAATCCAAACAGCAAAACAATGATTGTTAGTCAAATAAAATAATGTAAATACGGTAGAAAACAATCATTTGACAAGTTTTAAAGTCTGGTAATCTGTACAGAAAATTGTTGTTTTCCACTGTTAATGAGATAGTTTTGTTAATCAAAGTGCACAGGGTTTGATTCATATCACCTCTATTTGCGTACTATGTTAACATGACACCAAACCAGACAATGTTCCCAGGTTGCCCCTGAAAAGGAACACTTGTGTCCAATTCCCTGTTTAACAAATGCAAAAAAAAAAAATAAAAAATAAAAAAATTACACAGACTTTTATTATAATGAATTTATAAAATCAGATTACTAGCTTGAAGTCACATTTGAAGAAAAAATGAGACTGATATAGTTTTGTATAAATACTTAACTGTATTAATGATACACTTTGTGGTTTGCTTGTATTAGTTTTCCAAATAACTTAGTATTCAAATGCATCTCTACAGGATCATATATCCTCAGGATTATAACAAAATAAGCACAATTTACAATCCAGTGAGCAGTTTCTTTTCTTTCTGTCCCTAATGAGATTTTCCACAGTCTGATTTGTCAGTAACCTTGTTACCTTCACAGCAGAATTCAGATGAGCTGATTTGTATATTCTTTTATGTAGCTTCTAAGGCACTACATGGATAAAACATCCTTTCTCAGCTACCAATATTTCTCTGTGATGTGCATTAAAAGTGGAGAGTAAAAGCTATTTTAAATCTCTTTTTTCTTTGTAAAACATCACCTCATGATCCTCTCATTTTCACAGTCATCTAGTTTCTTAACATTATCACAATGCTTTTTCTTATATTTTTCTAGAAGTTGTGCAATAATCATGCAGATGTGTCTGCTTTATTAAGGCTAGATTAAGTAAATGAAGCTGTGTACATACATTCTAAATGTTTTTTTTTATCTTTTTTGCTCATTCCATTCCACACACCCATTAAACCATGTGTTCAACTGACATGTTCTTACATCAGATGTCTTACAAATCATCAAAAGCAAACTGGTCACATGTACAACTCAGCAAGTTATTCCGCTTGAGCAGTTTAACTCAGAGAGACAAAAGTAGCCACACACAGCTAAGCAAGTTAAAAAAAAATAGCAGAAAATTTAAAACATACAGCTCCTTCCTATGTTTTATTGCATAAAAGATAGCTGATAGAAGGCACCATGTGTGCACCGAAGAATAAATGTCTGTGAACAAATATCAGTGTATTTATGCCCGTCTGTGAACAAATATCAGCCTATTTATGCCTACAAGAAAGGCCAGGAATAAAAAGGTGTGTCCACAGCACAAAAGCAGACCCAGTCCCTTTCATTATTCTGGGTTTACAATGCGATATGCAGACTTGTACAAAGAGTAGAGTTATGTGCTACATTTCTTGTTTACAAATGTCACAGATGCCATGACACTGGCAGAAGAGTTGGAGGACAAGTTATACATACAGTGTGTCTGTTGGAATGGCTGATTCTGAGAACCGGTATACTGTCCACATCTGCATGTCACCAGTAAACAGGAGGAAAGCAGAGTGCAGGTCCAATGTACTCTCCTTAAAACTGGCTGTCTTGAAAAATATCTACTCATACCCATACTACCTGCAATGTGGTTGACCTCCAACATGACATTCTGTAATGGGAGTTGATCATACATTTTTAAAATACTAAGCATCGTTACATATCTTCTAATGTGCACTAACAGTGTGTGCACGTGTGTACCTGTATGTGTGAAAGAGATATCCCAGTTTCATATGCAAGACATCCATAGTGGATTAAGGCTAAGGAATGTGAACTACTGCCCCCTGCTGACAAGGTCTTAAATTTTCTTAGTTTCCAAATGCCTTTTGTGTGACAGAATGCAAAATCCATGCACTGTAGGAGGGTAGTTGTGTACTTACAGAGAACTGAACCTTGTCTTGTTGAAGGAGGGCAGGGGAATACAAAAGGAATAGATGAGCTGTTGTGCAGCTGTTCCTCAACCTCCTGCGTTACTAATGTTTTAAAAATACAACCACATGAAATTACAAAATCTGCTCTGTGGTGAGTTGAACCAGGAGGACTAGTAGTTGAACCCTGGCATCTGAAGACCACCAAGGGAAGAAGTAAGAGCCAGGTGTAGTGCAAAAAGCATAATGGTTTGCTTTTTCCCTACAACTATGCCATTACTGCCCCAAAATTGTCTGTTCCCAAAAATATTTAAAAAATAAAGAAAAATAAGAAGTCATCAAACAATCTGCACTTATGCCTGTGACCTTCCTAGAATAAGAGCTGGCAGGTACACACCCATTTGTGGGTACAGAATAAATTAGAACCTGCTATAGCTAACTTGTCTATCCCATGCAATAGTATTCTAGCAATGGATATGAGTGCAAGTCATCATTTGGTTAAGGACAAATCAGAAAGAAAATCCACAAAATTAGGACTCATAAGCTATGCATGATTCAAACTATGTGCCTGTTCTCCACAGCCCCATGAGGGAATGTAAAAACACTTTGAAAAGGAAAGGATTATAGCAGTTTATTAAATGACATCATTACGATTTTGTAAGCAGGCATAATTCCAAGTATTGAAGTGTTGCACTACCTATAAAGTGGTCACTGCTCTGGTGAGTAGGGCCTGATCGTGTCTCTATGCATCATTAGAGGTAAAGTGTATGAAGTGATCAGTGGTGACTTAGACATGAAAGCATAGAAACAGATGATAAAACATTTTATATATTAAATGAATTTGTGCAAACCATTTGATAAAACATGTTTTATTATTTCATATGGACATGAGCATGTTTTTTGAAGTGTAGAAGAACTAGAAAAGAACAGAGCAGTCAAGAGAAAAACATGAAAGCTAACTAGCGGTTAACCAAATTTCATAAAACTAATGACATGGGAAAAGGACTTTATAAGAAGAAAGTCATGCATTATAATAAAAACAAGTATGTCTAAAGCATTATTTAACAGAAAATGAAAATGTGTCTCTGGAGGTTCCTAGAATGCCAATAACTGAAATAAAATTTGACACACAGAATGTTAGCTTACAATGGAATACGAGATTAGCCAGCTTTTATAACTATATGGAATTGTCAGGTATAACATGAGATGGTGATCTTACTGCTTTATTATTACACATGGTAAGAGAAGGAATATGTCATCAACATATACCCATCTCAGGACCAAGTGATCAATTCCATGATGTGTTAGACAGACTAGGCAACCTTTTTGAGTTCAGAAAATAAGGGATATGAAACATAAAAGTTAGGAAGTGCAAATGAGAAAAGGGTGAGTCCATAAAGATGTGGAACATGAGAATCAGTATACTAGCTGTGAGTTATGAGCTATGAAATCAAGATACAAATGATGCAAGCATGCCATACTGGCAGGTTAAGGAGGCAAAAATGACCCCGCAAAAACTGTTATATTTAGATAGATTCTTCAACATTTCTGAAAGACAAATGAGGTTTGGGAACAAACAAATTTGTCCAGGGGCATCTTTAGTTTAAGGATTAAGAAGGAGTTAAATGAGGGAGGGGTTGGGATAAAGAAGTTAAGGTTGTGAAGTAGAGAGAGATTTGATAAGTCTCTGGGAAGGGTAGGGGAATTTATTAAGGGGAAGCTTATAGGAAGTGAGGTAGATTTAGGGTGTGACTTAGGGGATTTTATGTGAGTGTAACTGGGAAGGGGAATCATATTTAGGTGTGATTTTGCTATTGCAAGGATTCATCTATGATGACCAGTAGGTACTTTTGCAGAAGGTTGGTCTTGCATTGATATTGGTAGATATGGCAAAAGGAATTGATACTCACTGTGTTTTTTTAATCTCCTTTGTGCAATTACTTCAGTTATGGCTGATGTTCACTAAGTACGGTCAGTTTGGGGTGGTTGGAGCTGGAGTTTAAAAATGGTTGCAGTAGGTTTATGGATGTGTGGTTGCCAGTTGGTTCTTCTGCATGGATTTTGAACATGAATTTGTGGCACGGGTTGTTTTAATGTCTCTGGCATGGATGTCATATGGGGTGGGCTGCTCTAAGGTCCCCTTTATTGCTTGGTTAATGTGCTCTTAGCTTTGGGTAAAAGGCTCAGACTTGTTCATGCTCCCCTTCCCTATTTATGTCATTGTACAGTTTCATGCCTTCAGTAATGTTACAGACTAGTGGACATTTTAGTTTCATTGGTGGTAGTGGTTATGCATTAATTTTTTTGGTTGTCCAGGGTGGGAGAGATGTTACAGCTACAAGGTGCACAGGAATAACGGCTGCTCACTATGCATGCACGGTGAGTCCTTAACTGTAATTGGGGCAGGCTGTTGCGGGATTGTTATTGGCTTGGTTTCCCTAACAGTGTTACTTGGGGTTGCTGCAGTGTACTGCATCTCGATTACTGTTTTTTGGTTCCTTATCAGACTACTTTTTAGCAGAACATAGATGGATAATGTTGAAATAATGGGGGATGGGGCTTGTTGATGTTTGTGGGGACAAATGGTATATGGTACTCATGTACAGGTGCTTGGCTACAGGAATGGCAGGAGTGGGGTTAGTGTTTGGTTTCTGGGTGAGGCAAGGTAATGAGTTTCAGGTGTGCACTTATTCTGTGGCTTCAATTCTCAGTGTTTTTCTGGAAGATTGTGGATTTTGTGTTGAATAGATTGTGAGTGTGGGGCAGGAATATTAATGGAGTTTTCTATCTGGGACTGGAAGAATGAAGTCAATAATTCCTGACATAAATTCATGCTGTTTCAATCTTCATATCCTTTGGGAAATGCATACTATTTCAACTGCTGTTCTTTCAGCAGCTTGCTAAGTTTAAATGAGCAGTATTTAAGATGTGCCACTAGTTGGGCATCTGTCTCCCTATTAGCAGGTTTTGTCTGAATTTCTTGCACTGGGCTGAGAGGCACTGTTCAGAGGAGCAGTTGCCTGGAGCCTTGTAGTGTTTGCCATACCTGCAGGGGCGGGGGGGCTAATGCATCGCAAGTGTCTGGATTTTTGCAGAATATTCATATTTGTGCCCTACATATTGGGGAGGGTGGCATAATTATTAGGTGTTTTTTAGAGGTGGGGTGCTGGAGGTGTTTTAAAGTATAAATGAAGGTATTCTATATTGCTTAGGATTTCAAATATTATGTGCAGGTAAAATACAAACAAAACATTTTATTTAAATGATGTATCACAGCAAAAGAGTACAGGCAGGAAGGCGTAGTGTCAATTGCCTCACTCACCATGTCCTTGTGAAATGTCTGAATTTATATTGTGCTAATTAATTTGGTGTAAAATCTCACTCTTCCTTCAATTACTAAAGGAAACAATATTTCTATTAAATGCACTATTGTGTGTGTGTGTGTGTGTGTGTGTGTGTGTGTGTGTGTGTGTGTGTGTGTGTGTGTGTGTGTGTGTGTGTGTGTGTTTTCCTTGGGGGTTTTGGAATCTTAATGTGTCTCCTTCTTGTTATAGATCAAAGACACACACTCAAATGTTGTGAACAATCCAAATTACAGGATGTAATTAATTGTCCAATCATATTGCTTTTGTTTGACCAACAAAAACCTTTAAAAATGACCAATCATGGCTCATTCATTACTCACAATAGGGGTGTGTCTTAGGACAGCTTTTTATTTGTTGTAGTTTTTTTAGCAGTTTGATTAATGGCTCTGGTGATGTCTAATGATGAAAGGGCTTAGCCCTATTTTAAAGCTATAATAAATTATCTTCATGAGTTCAGATGTTCTGGTCTTGTTTGTATTACTTTTTTAGTTTATGCACCAGTTCAAGGGTTTTGTTTGGTCTATATTGGCTTTTAAATTTTGCACATTGGGCAGCTCACCTGGGGTACTTTTTGAAGGTCAGTGGCCTTGTTGTTAAAAGGAGGAGGAAGAGCAAACATCATTGGGTCAGGATTAGCCAGTTGGTGTGGGCTGATTTGGCACTTTGGGCGTCATTTTTGGAGAAGTTTAATGGCGTTTCTTTTTGGCAGGTGCATTTTACAGATGCAGCTGGGGGTACTGGAATGGGTGCATATTTTGGCAGGGAATGGTTTGCAGTTCATTGGCTAGCAGATTGGAGGATTGAGTGGAAAAGGGATGTTGCCTTTTTGGAACTAATGTCAGTCTGGGTTGCTTTGGTCATTTGGCAGGAGTGGTTGAGGGGAAAGAAGCTATTTTTATTTATTCGGACAACATGGAGGTGCAAGTTTTGTAGGCAAAGACTGCAAGGTCTGAATTGTTATTGTTAGTTTTATGTAAGTTAGTTTTGCAGAAATTAATAAATTTCTTTCACAGGTTTGCACATGGCATTGGGTTAAGAATGGGAATGTTGACAATTTGTCTCAATTTCAGTTTTCTAGATTTCAGAAATTGGTCCCAGGGGTGGAGGAAGAGCCGCTGGTGTTGCCAGATGAGGTATGGCATCCTGGGCTGGTCTAACTAGGTGGTTGGTGCAACAATTATGGGCAGTGTCTACTAGGGGGGCTTATTGTTGGGCATTATATGATTATGATAAATTTATTTTATGGTTGTCTGAGGATGAAGAGGTTTGGTCAGAAAGACTATTACTGCAATATTTGGCTCAGGCTTGAGGGCAAGGTAAGGAAGTACAGTTGGTCAAGGTGAACCTGGCAGTGATTAGTATATTTGCACAGGTGGTTGGGCTGCATGATTGCACAAATTCTTGGGCAGTGGGGTGGATGTTGCAAAGATGGGGTAGAGTGACTGGTGTGAATATGGATATGCATTGGCCTTTGACAAGACAGGTTTTGAAAGTTTTACTGAAGGGTTTAGCTTTAGTGGTTAGTGATTCAGTGGATTATGTTTTGTAGGTAACTTTGTGTTTATGGATCTATTTTGGAGCATTCTGGGTGTCAGAACTGTTAGGCTCATTAGTCTGGAGAGATGCCATGTTTTTTTCCAGTGAAAATGCACATTTGGTTATATAGGTCTAAAAACAGATCAGTTAAGGAAGGGCATACAGATCGTTCTTGGGAAAGATAGGAGTGCTGGTCTGTGTCCTGTGGGTTGGGCCAAGAGACTGATGAGAACTCATGTAGAAACTCCTCTGGATTTGTTTTTTAGGTTGAGATGGGGTAAGTTGGTAAAGGGTAAAACGTTTGTATATGTAATCAGAAGGGCTCTGAGTGGTATGGGTTTTCTGGGAGAGAGGAAAGGCAGATCAGTTGATGTCATCCAGAGAGTGGGGAGGTGGTCTTCAAATGTCCTTTTATCTTAATATTATGTAATAGAAGTAAATGATAACTATTTCTTTGTCTTTCGGGAAAAAAAGATTGTCATTTTGGGCCATTCGTATATTCATTAAGTGGCAAAGAGGGACAGAAGGCCAAGAATTGGGTTTGCATTGACTGGCGTGGACAGTTAGGTGGAATGGTGTTAGATGTCTTAAGTGGAATCAGCTTATGGATGTGCATTTATATGGCCATGGGTGGAGTTTCCTTGAATATTGGTGATACACTTGGGTGGTAATGACTTGGAAGTAATTCATATGAAGCAGATGGTGTATAGGATAAGGGAGGATCTGGTTAGGTTGCAGATATTATATCCAGATACGTGCATAGTATGGTTGGTGATACTGCCGCATTTGTGCTGGAGGAATACTGCTAGTTTTATGGAGTAAGAGTATGCATGGAGGTTTATTAATTGTAGTTTGGCATAGCAGTTGGTTACTTTGGGTATGTATACGACAGTCCATAGGAATTTTGATAACAGGGACCCAGTTTGGTATAGAAATGATGGAGTGCACTTAAATAAATCTAAACCAAACTCATTCAATGTACATTTAGGTTTATTTTTAGAAGGTTTGGTGAAAGTTCTTTCTTAGGAGATGGGGAACAGCCTGTAGTCAGGCTGGTGGGTGGAGAAGAGGGGCAGATTTGTCCTTCTTCTGTTCCCCCTCTTGGTGTTGGGTGTTGATGCAAGGAGTTTGGAGGATGAAAGTGAGCAGTAGGATGCTGCTTTGATTAATAAGAATATGTGGGTGGTGGTATGGATGCTGCTAATTCGGGAAGGGTGACTGGGGGTACACTGCCCTGATCTATGGTCACAAGAATTTCACATGGTGTCATTTCCAGCTTATTTGTGTTATGATTAACATTTGATATGATGCAATAAAGTTATGTTGGAAGTTAATAAAGGTCATCAAGTGTCATTTTGGTGTCGTGTATTATTGAAGGGGACCGGGACAAGCGAGATTAGTAATACAAAGATAAGGAAACTAATAAAACAGAAGCAATGAGAAGATAATAAAGAAAAGAAATAAAACAAGGTAAAACACAAAATAAGTGAGTTACAAAAGGCAATGTGCATGCGGTAGTGCAGAGGAGAATTATAATGGTGTCCAACCATAAGAAAAGTATATGCAAAACTGGTAAAAACAGAATAACATTTGCCAAAATGTGAGGAATCAATTGTGAAAATAATGAACAGCAATAAAGAACACATTTCGGGAAAAAAAGAGGAGCCTGTAAAGCAGAGTGACCAAACATGTATGAAGAATTCAGCAAAGCAATGATGAAGCATAAAATAAAGAAAGACAGTAGAAGAAAGCAACACTTGTGTATGCAATGTAAGTAGAAACAGCCACGCGTGTAAGGCAGACGTAAACATGGGGATATCACACACAGTATAGAGAGAGGAAAAGGTTCATCAGCAATAACATTTACAGTTTGCCTACTATTCTGAAAAAGAAAGAAAAAAAGTAAAAGTGAGCATGGTCCATTTTAATGAGGGCTAACTCACTGAAGGCACTCTTCCCTACAAATATGGTCGCCAAGACCAGCTATTCGACAGTACTGAACTTTTGACATCAGCATCATTAAGAGTTTTCATGGCAGGCACTCATGTAACTTTAAAAGGAATTATGCCTCCTCAAACACTTAAATGAAAGAAGACAAAGGCACCACTGTTTTCCTAAACACACACACACACATCTTGCATTTGGCTGACAATACAAAACAGTGACAAACATTAAGCAACATCATAAACGACTGACAACACATTTGTGTGAAACACATTTGATTAATTCAAGCTTTAAACAGTGTAGGAATGTAGGATTGAGCAGCAAAATGGATGTCTGACTGAAAAGGTGTTGGCTATGAAAATGTGCAAGATTGCATTATAGCAGGCAGTAGGTATGTCAAGTGTTTGCAGGTTACACTTAGATAAGGGAATAAATTTAATGTCCTGCCTATTTGGCAATGCGTGTGTGTTCTGTGTCCTTTAGTCTTCATAAGTGGTACTGTTAGGGAAGGCAGTTTTTAGTAATGTAATGTATAGGCTTAAGGGCAAAGTTAAGGTTAGGGTTAGCAGATATAAGTAAGTGGGGGTGCAATTATCCCATATTGTACAAATGCAGTAGTTTGGTGGGACATGGTCCTGTAACAAGTATGTCATGTCTTTATATGTATGTGTTATAGAGGTCTCATGCCATGACTCAATATAAATGGATGAGGATAATTTAGTACAATACATATTTGTCTGGATGCATAATTCACCTAAAGAAAATTATCTAAACCATAACTGTTTAAAAGCACATTTGTGTGAAAATATTTTGTCTAAACACAATGTGCATGAAAAAAAAAATGATTATTGATAAGACACTCATCTACAAAAATAAATGTTGACTTTGTGAATTTGTGAAAAGTTAACCACATGTTTTTTGCAGTGAGCAAGCCCCCATGCAACACCCTTCAAAATTACATATACAGACTCCATGGTTGCACCAATTCTAAGACAGGAGAAACCTCTCAAAATTAGGGAAATACTGTTAATGCACATTTAGACACTGTGCCAGTAGTGATTTACAATGAAAAAACACTGATCAGTGCCTTGTGATGGACAGAGGTCTTTCTAGATTGCACTGCTTAAAGTAAGTCATTGGTGAACACTGCGTTTCATAAAGGATATTAACTAATTGTGTCTGCAGTACATTTCATCAGTTCACTAAATGTGTTTAGACAAAATATTTTCACACAAATGTTGTTGAACACACATTTTAGATCCAAATATTCAGATGAATTGTGTGTACACAAATGAGAGCTGATCAGTTTACAGACCTATATATATATATATATATATATATATATATATATATATATGGTTCCCATTCAGAAGCCTGAAACATCATAAGCCTGAAAATCAAAATCCTGAAACCAAAAGCCTGAAAATTCAGAATCCTGAAAACTCAAAATCCTGAAAGCCCAAAATCCTGAAAGACCAAAATCCTGAAACTCAAAATCCTGAAAACACAAAATAGACATACTGATGTCATTGTGGCTTTGCTATTGTTAGCCCTGTGGTGTTAGGTCATGCGTTGGGGTCAGATAAGTGTGCGTTGGTTTTATTTTAGGTTAGGGCGGTTTAAGTGAGTTAGGGTTAGGGCAGGTTAGGCATGTATGCAATAGTGACAAATATTGGGGTTAGGGCGGTTTAAGTGAGTTAGGGTTAGGCACGGGTCAGGTGAGTGTGCGATAGTGACGGACCTTAGGGTTAGGGTTAGGGTCAGGGTCAGTTGGTAGATATTAGTGTCTTTATAGTGACATATTAGCATTATTTGTGTTTTCAGGATTTTGAGTTTCAGGATTTTGGGCTTTCAGGATTTTGAGTTTTCAGGATTCTGAATTTTCAGGCTTTTGGTTTCAGGATTTTGATTTTCAGGCTTATGATGTTTCAGGCTTCTGAATGGGAACTATATATATATATATATATATATATATATATATATATATATATATATACACACACATCTATGAGTCTAATTTCAATTAATGAAATTATGCTTCAACAAAGTGTAATTTTGCAACCCCTTTTTCTCAAAAGTGCGTGTATTCGAAAATGCACTTTCCCGAAAAACCAAGTAAGTGAAAACAACAAAAACAGTAACAAAAAAAAAATGACAACACTAACCACATGTATGCAGCCCTCCTGCCCCCCGCTACTTATATATTTTAACTCCAAGATCGCACTACAGTGGGGAAAAGGGAATATTCCCTTATCCCCACTGTGCCATGATCTACAGCAGCACCCCTCGCTGCTTTTCACTTATTTGTTTTTTTGTGAAAGTGCATGCTCGAATAAATGCACTTTCGTGATAAAGGGGTAGCGAAATTACAGTTCATTGAGACACAATTTTATTTATTGAAATGAGATCCATATATTGTCCAGTAACAGAGTATGCCTATATATATATATATATATATATATATATATATATATATACATATATATAAATATATGTATGTATGTATAGATAGATATATAAACATATATATATATATATATATATATACACACACACACACACACACACACACACACACACACACATTCACACATACATACACACACATATATATATATATATATATATATATATATATATAGATATATACACATATATATCTATATATCTATATATATATATATATATATATATATATATACACACACACACACACACACATTCACACATACATATATATATATATATATATATATATACACACACACACACACATTCACACATACATATATATATATATATATATATACACACACACATTCACACACATATATATATATAGATAGAGAGAGAGAGAGATGATCAGACAAATATAGCTACCAACACCAGAGAAAATACTGGAAGCACTTATCATAAAATAAATATTTTCTACCTAATGAAAGCTGAACTTTTTAAAACATCCATGTAGCTTTAGCTTTCTTTAGGTGTACTGCTAGTTATAAGATCATCCAAGTTGAAGGCTATTAGAAAGCGTAGCCCAAAGTCAGTACTGGCTCAAAAGACAGCCTGCTTAAGTGTCATGCTAATGGTCACACAGCAGGCAAATGAATGCTGTGGGAATTAAACCTTTGCTCACCGATAGCTCATAGCCTTAGCCATCTGTGCCAACTGACAGACTTTTCTTGCTGAAAGATCTGTAGTTTTTGTTATCTTTTAGACCAGGATTAAATAGTGCCCCAGTGTTAATAATTCATCTTTTTTTCTCTTTTGAAATGTCATTGTATACTGAAGTATGTTTATCTGGTATACTTCTTTCATTTAATATTACTTAAATGCACAGAAAGTATTTCCTTTAATTTTCGAAAAGTCTATCCAACACTATCTGGGAAGTGTGTGTTATTAAATGCCTTATTTTGAACAAGCAAAAAGAATTTACTATGGAAAAGCGAATGGTGTTCACCACAGCCTTGCAGTTTACTTCTGTCACTCATTCCTTTCCAGCATGTTGGATGCACCGTAGGGACCACACCCAACAGGTAAAGGATTACATTCTGTTCTGTGAGCACTAAAGAAGTAGTTTAAAGATTTCCCCTCCTATGTACAAATTTACATTTCACAGGTAAAACAGATAGCAACCAGAGTATAAAAAATCATTACTCAGTAATGTAAACCAATGTTTATCACATGACAGATTGATTTATTTATTGACATTTGATTACCTGGAAATAAGACTGTGTAGAAGTCCATTAAGTCCATTTTAAGGGAGAGTAAGGAGGTATAATGAATGAAAAGATACCTCTTCACATTTAAGGATAAAGTTTATCCTGGATTTGAGCAAGAACATAGCCATATTTTAGCTAGTGAGAGTGAATTTGAAAGATAGAAGGAAGGGTTTACACGTGATGGACACAGATAAGGAGTTCCAGGCCTTAGCAATCTTGTATGAGTGCAGACAATGCCTAGCAGATTTGCAAGGATTATAGAAATACACGAGTTTTTGGTGAGTGGATTGGAATAACCGACTGGAAACATAGTTGTGTGGATTGGAATAACCAACTGGAAATATAGTTGTGTAGAATGTTTTTTGATGCTGGACAGGCAGATGGATGCTGGATAATTTTATAGGTGGTAAGAAGTTGTACACATGTCAGTTGATGTGTCAGTTCTAAACAATTTAGGCTTTTTAATATATATAGTGGTGGGTTACGAAAGGGGTATGTGCTGCAAATTTAGCAACTTTGTTATAGCATTTTTTTTAAGTTGTAATTTTTGTAAAGCCTGGAGGTTAGTAAGGATGGAAGCACCATCAAGAAGAGCGGGGAGGAGATAAGTAGTGACAAGTGTAGTTTTAGTTGCATCTGTGAGAAAGTTTTTGGTTCTGTAAAACATCTTTGTTTTGATGAGTTTTTCTTATGCAATTTTGTATAAGCAGGTGGAATGTAAGATTATCATTCACTATCTTCCCTAACAGTTTGTTATGAGAAGTGACTTCAGTGGTTGTATTATCAAGAGAGAGGACTTTAAAGTTTGTTTTTTCATGAGAGAGGGATGTGGGGAAAAAAGTAGCAGTTTATTCTTTTTTGGGTTGAGCATGAGTTGTGAGTTACAAAGCCATGTTTCAATGGCTGTTCAAGCTTACTGAGTAATTTTTTGGAGGTGTACCATGTTGTCAAATGTGCAAATGAGAGTGGAATCATCTGCATATTGTATTAGGGTGCCTGTTGTGTGGACGTACAGATAGTGTTGGTGAGAAGGTTAAAGAGAAGGGGAGCAAAAATAGAGCCTTGTGATATGTCGGTGGTGAGTGGGAGGTAAGGAGAGAGTGTGGAGCGCCATTTTACTGACTGACACTTATTAGACAGATAGCTTTGAATCACAGAATGGTGGGCTGACAGAGATCTAAACAGGCCATTTGAAGTAGAGGTGTGCTGTGACAAACACTGTTGAAGGCTTTAGATAAGTCTAGAAATAAGGAAAAGTTTAGCTTGCCATTATTTCTAGCTTTATTATCAGTATCTATATAGGTTAGAAGGGCATTGCTAGTACTATGGGAAGGATGGAATCCATACTGTGTAGGGGATAAGAGTTCTTCCTACAGGGGATAGTCCAGCAATTGCTTTTGAATACATTTTTCAAGTATTTCAGTGAGGGGAGATAAGATTGCTACAGGTCGAAAGTCATTAATGTCTGTTAAATTTGCTCCTTTGTGCAGAGGGATAAGGTGTGACTTTTTCCATAGAGAGGGAACATGGGATTCCTGGATTGACCTATTTGTAAGGATAGAGATATGATAGACAGTGCTACTGGCTGCTATTTTAGATATTCATTTGGAAGTTCATCAACTGAAGAAGGGCACAGTTTAAGTTTCTTGAAGAGTGGTTTTATATAAAATGTGGACACAAGTTTGAAGGGATAGTCGATGTGGTTCTATGCGGATGTTGGGCAAGGATGGGATTAGATGTTGAGGAGTCCTTAGTTAGTGATTCTATACTACCTATAAAAAAGCTGAATTGTATTGCAGTTTTGAGTGGTGAGTTATTGAGAGAGGGATATGAATTGAAACGTTGGCCAGGATGAAAATTTCTTTAATGGATGTCAAATTTTTTTATTATTGTGTTTAGTATTATTCTAAAAGTTACTACAGCAGAGCTTTTTGTCTTCATTTATTTGCTTTTTAGTACAATTGCAAAGCATTCTGAGGTTTTCAAGATACTGAGATGTTTTATATTTTTACTAGTCTTTCCATGCTTTTTCTCTAGCCTACATTAGCATTCTACTCTTTTTAGATAGATAAACTGCATTATTTGTTTTCATTCTCGTCCTTCTAGGAGGTGCAAGGCTATTTAGGATATTTATAAAAGGTGTAATGAATTAAATTACAGCATTTTCTAAGGGGATGATTTTTAGAAAGTTGCAGTCAATAGATGATAGTGTAGTAATGAACATTTCTGAGTTAAACTTGGAAAGGTTACATGTTGTTTTATAAATATGCTGTTTAACTGGATAACTGGATGTGTGAGATGTCTAGTCATATTGACTGGCAGATGATCAATGAGAGAGACTGACACTGTGCCTGTGAAGGAGTATTTGCTAGGGTCTGATATTAAGATGCATTCTAATAGAGAATTTGATGTCTTGCTATAACTGTGGGGGCATTAGTTGTGTGAAACCATGTAAGTTCATGTTAGATGCAGGGGCGTTAAAGTTTATGTGCAACCAAATGACATTCACATCACCCAGTAACATTTTTTTCTTGTGGAAATGTTATGGATATCCAATGAAGAATATCTTCCAGGACAGCTGTATTGTCATCGGGAGGGATATAAAGGACAGTAATACATATTTGTTTATAATTGTATACTTTGAGGAAATCAATAAGAAGCTCTGCTGAACTGAATGTTGGTGTTTATTTACTGTAAGGGGAAATGTTGTAGGTATTGGGAAACATTAAAGCAATAACACCACCTTGCCTCTGTATGTAGTCATGACAGATGATATTTTAGCAAGAAGGTATACCTTCGGAGTCCTTTATGCAGGGTTTTAGCCAGGTTTCAGTTGCAGCAAGAACATCAGGCTGATGCTGGGTAATCCAGGCATGTAGTTCTGCAATTTTATTTCTTACATGTCCAACATTTATTGTAGCAAAAATTAGATCACCAGGGTTGGGGATCCATTGTTGTTGTGTTACAGAACTGTCTGGAAGAGAACTACATTTATGTTCATTGTGATAGGTGGGGCCAGGATTAGGGTGCATATTTCCTCCTAGAAAGATTTTAGTATATTGTAGAAATATGCATACTTGTTTTTGGAGGATATTCTTGCACTTACTTTTGTTTTGGTTTGAGTTGAAGTGCAGTTAGTCTGTATTTGGAATGACCTCTTTTTTCCCATTTATCACACTCCTTTACTTCTCTTCTCTTCATCGTACTGAGCTTCCCTGACTACTGCCATCTTCATCTTTCTCATTTACTCCTACTCTTGCTAAACTTTTTTTTTCTTATTGTCCCACCCTTCTTACATTCAACAATTAACACCTCCTATCCCCCTATTCCTCTTTAACTGTGCTAAGATTTCATGTAAAACTGTAATGTCAACCCTGTGTTATTTCACACTGTAACAAATCTAACAGAAATATGCACAATGGATTTTTCTTATTTTAACTGACTTGTGTGTGTGTGTGTGTGTGTGTGTGTGTGTGTGTGTGTGTGTGTGTGTGTGTGTGTGTGTGTGTATATGCGTGTGTGTGATTTTACCTTTTGCTTTTTTGACTGTATTTTTACTGCCATTGTGGATTTTTTGTCATGTTGTGTAATACCATTGTTCTTCAATAGTACTACATAAATGTGAATGCATTGTCTTCATATTATATTGTTGTTCATGGAGCTTTTTTCCAAAGGACTCCATTCAAAATGGGCTCTTCTTGGCCCAATGGACTATCCTGGCAAAAAAAAAAAAATGTGAAATAAATAAATAACACAAATAAATAAATAAATAAAGGTGAGGGGCAGTATATTAAATAGGTTTGATGCAATGTGTGGAGATTGTAAAGATGATGTATGGAGAGGTGGTTGAGACAGAATTGGAGAGATGTGACGTATTAGTCATGGTAGGATGAAAGATGGCACAGTAGGAGGAGAAGAATAGAAAAAAAGCTGTAAAGTAGCATAATTAAGTACAGCTATCTGTATTTTATAGATATCAGGTAGTGGGGAAGTAGAAATGAAGTAAGAAACAAGAAGTTGCAAGACAGTAGGAAATTCAGCGACAGTGGATTCTGAAATCTAAAAGAGGACAGGTAAGGCGAGAATTATTTTCTATAAAAGAAGAGAAGTAGGTTGGCCTGGTATTTTCTCTGGAATGTAAGGAACGGAGAGGTATTAAAGGCTAGAGTATAATAATAATGTATTCAAAATAAGAAGAAATGATGGTTTATTTGGGAAAAGAAAAAGATACAATGCAGAATAGATTGGTTCTATTAGGGAGCGTTATAACTAATCTTAAAAGTACTAGAACCATAAATGATAATATATCTCATAGGCTGTTTTGATTTTTAATTACCAGGAAATCACATCCACACATAAATACAACCTCACACTGAATTTGTCTTAACTGTCTGACCTATAACATCTATGTTTGAATTTGTACGAAAGCTTAACATCGACAAACGCTTCCATGTATGTGTGCCTGTTTCGTAGATCGGACTACAGTGCAGGTAAGGGAAAATTCCCTTTTCTCCACTGTAGGGCGATCTCGGAGTGAGAATAATAAAGTAGGGGGGTGTGGGGGGTGCAGGGGGAGAAGCCCTCCTGCAGAAATGTAGATTTTTTTTAACTACACATACACAGAAGCGCTTTTTGATGTTAAGCACTTTCGTGTATGTGTATTCAATGTTTTGTGATTCGGACATATGCTAGCTGAGCATGTGTCCTAGACCTATATATATATATATATATATATATATATATATATATATACGTATAAATATATATATAAAATATGGCCTTCCTGTATATAGTGGAATTCTAAAGAATCAAAAAGTGGAAGTTATAGAAGGATCATTGTAGTGAACACAGTTTTAAAATAAGAGTAAAGCAGAATGGTCCTCTTATATGTCAACTAGCAATCAGTGAGGTACCTTTTTACAATGAAAAGTAAGGGTTAAAGCTGGACCACACATATGTGTGTGTGTGTGCATATATATTTATATATATATATATATATATATATATATATATATATATATATATATGTGTGTGTGTGTGTGTGTATAGATATATATATATATATATATATATATGTGTGTGTGTGTGTGTGTGTGTGTGTGTGTGTATATATATATATATATATATATATATATATATATATGTGTGTGTGTGTGTGTATATATATATCTATATATATATGTGTGTGTGTGTGTGTGTGTGTGTATCTATATATATATATATATATATATATATATATATATATATATATATATATATGTATGCGCAGTTTTAGAATGGGCAAAATGCTGAACCTGAAAACAGCTACACTACAGCGAATGGGTAGTGTCGTTTGAGTATCTGAGTTTGGAATTCTGAGTGGAGATCGCAGTTCAGTGAGGAGGAGGGAATTAACCCATTTCCTCACTGTAGTGCGACCACAGAGTTGGTTATATCATTTGCAGGGGGGGGCTTGCTGCCTTCAGAATAGTGACAGAAATGTACAGTTGGCTGTAGAGTGTAACGGTACGTTAAGGTGCATAGTATGCCAAACAAGATCGCTCTCCCAACACAACAACAATCTGCTTATATCCTCTACACGGGCAATGAAGTACGAGCTCCACAACTGTGATATCCAAAAGATTTATTGCACAAAAACGTTAAGCGCTTCACTCACAGACTGTGAGATTCATCAGAACGTTAACACAGCTGATGCTGAATGTTTAAATATACACAGTTGGTGGCAAAAATCTATTCAGCTTTTTAAAGTTGACTTACACAAATAAAAACTGAATAGATTTTGGTGTTCTACATCACTGCTTTACTTTTTTTATTGGTGGACTGAACGTCTTTTGTTAAGTTGTTTGTTCCAAGGTGCATAGTATGGGTGAGTGGAGATCACCTCCTGCTCTGTCAAATACATCAACTATGGGTGTCAATGTATTCGTTTTCACACTGACTGCTCTTTCAATAGTATGCATTCCACATTTAGGGTCGACCGATGCAGTTTCATACTTTCAATAGTAAATATACACATATATATATATATATATATATATATATATATATATATATATATATATATATATATACACACACATACATACATATATAGAAAGATATTTGTTTTTAAAATAACCTATTAAGTGGTAGGTGTAAATTAGGGAAGTGGCCTTAAGTCAGAGGGAAATATTCCTTTGCAAAAATAAATTATGTTAAAACAATTTCCAGACATTGTAAGACAAAGCCACTGAATTCAAAGATATAAATATCGGATATATCCTACTGATATCTTAAAATCTCTAGTCCTTTGTCATAATGTATATTGGTAGAAAGACAGTTGACTTCATGGGTATATAAGTGCCAAGGTTATTGCACAGTAATCTCAGACATTTTTGTCAGGAATTTCAGGCAGTCTTTATTTTGGTCCTAACGAATGGTATCAGTGGTTCTGTCATGGCAGCCCTTTCCTGATACAGTCAGTAATCAATAGGTTTAGCAACTACTTTTATGGACTTTGGGAAAATGTAAAATATCTGTGATTTGGGTTAGTCCATTACTTCTTTATAAAACATCATAGAAACAACATCTATCCTACCTAAAAATCCAGAAAGGAGTCAGTAATGTTTGTGAACTGAGTGGTGGTGCCATTAATGTGGTAGCAGCAAAAATGTTCCGATTTGGCAAAGGTCACAGTATTGCACTTTGTTGATATTAAGGTTGATACAATGGTTGTGGCACCATTTATTCATGCATTTTGTCTTTCTTGTAATATTTAGAGCTCTCAGATAAGATGATGATGGTAGCAAGTTGTAGTCATTAGACAGACTTAGACAAAAACCTAGGAAGCATGATGTAGGTCATATCAGTGGTATCTGTAGTACAACTGAGGACGGAATTAGACATTTCAACAGCATGCATTATTTTTGTGAAGAACTGTAGTAACCTGAGTTAATGTGCATCTTAAGAAATAAATAATGTATCCTTTGGTCCATCCATCTATGCATGCATGCATGCATCAATCTATTTAGTTCCAATTTAGTTCCAATATCCAGTTTATACATTTCAGTGTAGGTAAACGGTGAGCACATGGCTGGAAGCAGTTTTACACATTACACCTGTCCACTGCAACATACATGGGCAATGAGATTGGAGTGTCCAGGGAAGCTGATTGTAAGAAAATCTGGGAGATGGAAAAACAAGGAGCCAATCTCAAAGCTTAGAGGTTAGTTTTTTATTTAAATATTCCTGAAGGACCCAGGAGGGTTTACTAGCTCAGCAGCCTGTAGAATGTCATTCTTTGCTAAAAAGTCTTTATTTTTATTTTTATCAAGAATAAATAAGGGGATTCAAGTAAGACAACATGCCATGACTGACTATTATAGAACTATATTTAAGAAAGCACTTTCTGGGCCATCTTCCTATTGTTGTTTTCTGCATTTAAATAACTGACCTGTTGAATGCAATTAATTAGAACAAGAGCACTTGTCCATCTTCCTTCTTTACTGAATAAACTATTTGAAACTTCAATAAGGCATCTTTATTCCTCACACAGGGAGGACATCAGAGAGTAACAGGGTCTTTTAGATCTGCTAGCTAATTTTATCTGGAATAATCCTTTATACTCTGTTTTTCATATATATTCAGCATATCATTGTTTTTCAGATCTGCTAGAAAAATATTTCAGTATTTCAAACAACAATGTATACAGATACTAAATCTCAGAAGCAAGTCTTATAAAAAGTAAACTAAAAACATTAAAAATTAACTTATCCTTCTCTTAAGACCTTTGCTTGGTAACCACTGAATTCAAAGCAGCAGTGGGAGATAAGGTGTTCCCACCAACTTTGGAGTAAGGTATGTCTATGATCACCACCATATCACTAGTTAACTTCCATAGAGTAAAATCTGTCTTCAACAGAAATGCCAGAATAAGCCATGGGGGTGCAGCAGTATCATTGTCGCCTCACAGCAAGAGGTTCTCCCATTCAATTCTTGGCTGGAGCACCTTCTGTGTGGAGTCTGCATGGTCAAGTGGCATTCGAAAGACATGAATAAATGGGTGTGCCTTTGTTGAAGTTTGGGCATTGGGCTGGCAGAAAGAAAAACAACAAAAACATGAAGAAAATTACAGAGATGAATACTTTTTTGCCATCTGTGATGCCCCTCCTCTGGGCCAATAATCAAGTAATGTTAATCCTCACCACTGACACTGGTGAGGGATGTTCACGTGGAACAAAGATAGTTACACATACTATTTCCAGATGCAGCTCTCTGCATCACGCACAATTTCAGTTAAGAGTACACAGGATACACAGTCTGAGGGCTGGGTCTCTCTGGCTGTCTCTTCAGGCCCCCAGTATGACTGCCCACTTGCACAGCTGTAGAGTTGAGTCCTCAGTTGAGTGTCCAAACCAAGTCCTCCACCACCATCTCTGTGACACCTGTGCTCTGTGTCCCTTGCTCCAAACAATTGAGACACACACTCTTTGAGATTTGATTATTACACACAAACAAACACACACACACACACACACACACACACACACACACACACACACACACACACACACACACACACACACACACACACACACACACACACACACACTCCTGGGAAAGACTGGCACAGATTTACTCTGTCTGCTACCCTTTGCACACACTATAAGGTAGTTAATGCCACCAGACAATCCAAAGTCAGCTACTCTAAGGTTCTTAAAAGGGTACCCAATTATACTGAGTAAAATTAATACTACTACTAATGGCAGTGTTTGACCAATGCAGTAAGGCTTTCATGAGTGGCCACAGTGTCACCAAATAAATGTAAGTACTCTCAAAGGTTAAAATATTCAATAAAAATAGCCACAATGAAAAGTTGAAATATATTTAATAATAAATAATAAAAACCTGAAAATATTGAATATCTATTTACAATAAACACCAGAGTTTCAGACACAGGAAATAATAAAAATAACATGGATGAGTAGATTTACAAAGATACAGGAAAAACAGTACTTAACTAATCTCACTATATTTTCCTGACTGATCTAAAGAATTACTATTCCCTGGTTACTTACTAAAGCAAGGCAAAATAAAGTTGGTGAGTGATCCGTGTATGTCAGGTTTGAAAAACAGACTGCTCTGAGACTTTTGTCTCATCTATTATTAAAACATCATTTTAGTCCTGGATTACAGAATGATAACACACACATCTGGTTATCTGACTTCTGATTCCCATGCCACCCCCTTTACTAGCAAATATCTAGCACACACATGCCAATAATACACACATAGAACTTTGCTAAGATATGTTGCAGCTTCTGGAAGTCATAAATCAATTTCAAACTTCCACGGTACCAGATTAGCAATTAGTTCAACCCCAATCACAATACAGAAGGCTTCTTAATACAGACTGTTTGTCTCTGGCTGCATTGAGACCTGTGAGATACAATCTTTACTGCTTATACCAAGTAATTTAATTGCAAACTATTTTTCAAAGTTAGCTGGACTAAGATTAACCTCTTCTCTTCCATTATCCTGTCTTACAATGTATTCATTTCAATAGTTACCATACAGTCTGACATACAGGTATACTTCATTTTCTGTCCAGCAGGACCTACTGTTGGTACATTTTTTAACACAAGCAACTTTGCAAATACATTTTCAACACAAGCATCTGTACATCAGTTTGATATGCAAATAACATATAATTCTTTACAAAACTCCAGCTAGTTATGCTGGCATATGTTACATATCCACTGCCATCCTTCTCCTGGCATAGCTGGCAATACCTCACATTGTCACACTGTCCTCTATTTTTTTTTTCATAAGAAAAAAGAGATATCTTGCTATTCAGCTGCAAAGTAAGCATCAAAGAAAAACAACTGAGCTATTATGGCAAAAAGTATCAAAAACAATTTAATCCTAAAATAATTTGTTTTCCTTTTTGAATAAACTATTTTTTTTTTCTTTTTCATTTAGCCCTTGGTTATTTCAAGCATCCAACCTTAGTCATCAACAACATTGTTTCCAATCTAACTCAATCTGTAACATACTCAACAGCAACAAATAAATAACTTGATTTAAATTTACATTCATTGCTATGTTTGGCCAAATCATCCTGGAGTACTACCCAACACACTGAAGGGCATTGACAATAAATAAAGTAATAAATAAGCAAACAATAAAATTACACTGTTTCAGAGAGCAAGTATTCCCAAGAGTAGTGTTTAAAACTGCATACCATATCTGCCAGTATTAAACGTAAACAACAAAAGTAAATTATAAATATAGTACTGACATGAAAACGATAGCCGTTTTCTTATAAAGGGATTTTTCTGGTTCTAATACATTTTTTGCTGAAAATAACAAAAGAAAAGTAAATAAAGATTGTATGATTAGAAATTTCTATTCATAAACCAGTGTGTAGCCACATTTATAGGTTTCCATTGTGTGCTTGAAGACTGTGACTCTAATCCTCTGAACATTGAGAATTTAAGCATAAATAAGATTAACTCCAAAACTGCTGTTCCACAGAGTACTCTCCTCTCTGAGGCAAACATATCTCAAAGTTAAAATATATAAGTAGCAGGGAGCTGGAAGTTCAACTCCCATCATTAGTGGTGCTCTATGAGAACTTCTTTTAAATGAATAACAGTGACTTTCAACACTTGGTGTTACTTGTGTTAAATCTTACTTAATTTTTTTTGTAATTTCTTGATTTATATTATTGACTCTCAAACTTCTGATAATGAGGCTTTATTCATTAATGTTAGCCTAGTTTGTCTGAGGAAATTACATGAACAATGACAGTGTGGTGTAAAAGTATTTCTTTATTCTTGTTGTTAAGAAAAGTAGCAACAGACACCATGTCTATATGAGAATAGAAACATTTTCCTAGTGTGTTTCTTTTAAAGGCTAACCAAGAAAAATGTTTACAGATATCCCAACCAGAAACGAATTAATACATATACATGTGGACAGATATTTCAGATATGCTATGTATGCAAATAAATCAACAGAGTACATGATATGAAAACTATAGATGTTACTCTCAATTCATTACACTGCATTTTACTATGGGGGTAAATAAGACTTCTATAAAGTGCACTAAATTGAGTTTAATTGGTTTATATGTTTTCAGCACATACAATGAAACAACATTTACCATGTCCTTAATTTGAGTGAAACTTATATGCAAATGAGTTTGTTTGAGATAAAAGGTATTTGAAAATCATTTGACATTTGTTTAGGATAAAAAGTGTTTGGAATGCATTTGATATCTAAATTATAATATGCATCTGAGCAAGTGTTTGATAAAACTTTTTTTGTCTCTTGAGGGGACAGCACCACCTCCACAAATATATGCAGTTATCCTCAAAACAAAGTTGCTTTTTCACTCTGAAATATCACCTATGTAGTGTTTAGTGCCCAGAAGCCCTCCAATATTTTTCAGCTTTCTTTCATTTCTGCCCGTTTTCCTGCTACAACTCATGAAGTTACCAACATTTTCCATTCATATCTCAGATTATTTCAAGAATTTGTCTTATAACCTGCATGACACAGGCTTGATAGTATAGTTTCTGTAATATTCACTCTGGCAGCTAATTCTATGGAAAAGAGTTTCACTTGAGTTGCTAATATGTGCTTTATTTAAAGAAGCATAAGTCATCCTGCACATTACATAAACACACTTGTAAATAATCTCATTTTTGGCAATTGAAGTGCTGCTTTTTTCTTTGTAACTAAAATTAAATAAATAAAATTGACATACTATAAAAAACTAGGATTCATTTTGATTTGCAGAAGGTAATTTCAGAGAATAGATTGAAAACTGTTTGCTGAAACTAACTTTGGTGAAAATTACAATCATTTTTTGCAGGAGGCAAGCCCCCCCCCCTCCCCCGTAGCCTCCTACAACCCCCAGAATTATATATACCAACTCTGAGGTCACATAATGGTGAAGAAAAAAGGAAACTCCATTGTTGATGAAAATAGTTTCAGCGAACATTGCTCTTTCTTTTTGTGTTGGCCAAAACTGCACTCAGACAAATTACCTGTTCCTCAAAAACTGCAAGCAACTACAATTCACCTTCCTTACTCTTTGAAGTGACAACTGTCAGCTACCAATGAAGGGACAAAGCTGGCAACTTTCACACCTAACTGTGATGCCCAACCACTGATAACAGTAATCAAGGAGCCTCAATCCTTACCACTAGCACCAGTGGGAGACATACATTGGGAGGATGACAAGTTACACACACACAGTATTTCTTGATGCAGCTTTCTGCATCAAGTGCAGTTTCTTTTAAGAGCACACAGAGACCAGAGTCAGTCCAGAGCTGGTTTCTACCTCTTTCTCTAGATCCCGAATAAGACTCCCCACTGGCACAGTTATAGAGTTGAGATCTCAGCTGAGTGGCCACCCCAAGTCCTCTGGCACCCTGTCTGTCTAACCAGTGCTTCATGTCCCTGCCCAAGTAACTGACACACACACACACACCTGGGAAAGGCTGGCACATGTTTACTAGTTATGCCCCCTTTTGCCCAGACTGTAAGACAGTTATTACTGCCACCAGCCATCTCTTAGCAAAGGAGTGTCCAATCTTACTGTGTTATGTTACTATAAAACAAACAACAGTTTGACCAAGAGACAAGCCACGTACTCTCAGAGCTTCAATATGCCTCACAAATATTAGCCACAATGAAATGTTTAAATATATTTAATAATAAATAATAAAAGAACAAATTACCTGTTCCTCAAAAACTGCAAGCAACTACAATTCACCTTCCTTACTCTTTGAAGTGACAACTGTCAGCTACCAATGAAGGGACAAAGCTGGCAACTTTCACACCTAACTGTGATGCCCAACCACTGATAACAGTAATCAAGGAGCCTCAATCCTTACCACTAGCACCAGTGGGAGACATACATTGGGAGGATGACAAGTTACACACACACACAGTATTTCTTGATGCAGCTTTCTGCATCAAGTGCAGTTTCTTTTTTAAGAGCACACAGAGACCACAGTCAGTCCAGAGCTGGTTTCTACCTCTTTCTCTAGATCCCAATAAGACTCCCCACTGGCACAGTTATAGAGTTGAGATCTCAGCTGAGTGGCCACCCCAAGTCCTCTGGCACCCTGTCTGTCTAACCAGTGCTTCATGTCCCTGCCCAAGTAACTGACACACACACACACACACACACACACACACCTGGGAAAGGCTGGCACATGTTTACTAGTTATGCCTCCTTTTGCCGAGACTGTAAGACAGTTATTACTGCCACCAGCCATCTCTTAACAAAGGAGTGTCCAATCTTACTGTGTTATGTTACTATAAAACAAACAACAGTTTGACCAAGAGACAAGCCAAGTACTCTCAGAGCTTCAATATGCCTCACAAATATTAGCCACAATGAAATGTTTAAATATATTTAATAATAAATAATAAAAGAACAAGAAACTATTCAGTATACAATCATAGTACCAACAGAGTTCAAAATCACAGGCAATATTTAAAACAATATTGCAGGACAGTCTCAAATAAATAAAGAAATACATCTAAACTATACTTCACCGTATTCCTGACTGAATCTAAAAGAATTACTATACTCTAGTTAACTTATTTACAGATCAACAAGGCAGATGTGGTGAGTGGGTCTTGATGTTGTCAGGTCAAAGACAAAATACAGAATATTATCTCTCTCAGCGAGTTCTTAAATTAATATCTCAAATATTACTGCTGGGACAGCTTGCATAATGAGATAATTTCTTGTCATCTGAGTTCAGTTCCCAGGCTCAAAACAACTAGTGATGCCAGCTGGTAGCATTTAATATCTATCTATGAATATACATAAACCTCAGATCTTTTGGAAACTGGTGGAAGTTGTAAAATAATTTGCATTCCTCCACATTTAAAGACAAGAGAAAAAAGTTCTTTAGTACAGGCATTATGTCTACTGTTGCACCGAAACTGAAAAATAACATTTTTTATGGCCCAGCCATAAAGTAATTTCATTTCAACTATTTTCATGAAGTTTTTCAAGTTAACCATCTGTGTTCCTGTTTCCCATGTCAAAATATATACATTTAAACAGTTACAGTAGTGTATATATACATTTCTGTTATTTTCCTGTGGGGTACACTGTGAATACATCTTTAAGCACAGTACTTTACAAACCCTTTTCAATACACATGTCTGTACAAACCTAGTTTGATATACACATAACATACAGTTCTAATAACGTTGTAATACAAGCATCTTACATGAAGCATGTTGACATTCCAAATGACACATAACCTTTTACAAAATTCCAGACAGCTGTGCTGGAAGTATCCCTCTTTGTCACACTTCTATAGAAATCATGTTGATATTGACAAATGACATATAATTTACAAAATTCCAGATACCTGGGATGGCAATATCTCCTTTTGTGACACTAACAACCACATAAGAGAGGGGGTACTAAATTTTTAAGGACTAACCTCTTTTTTTTCTACTTTGACTGTTTTACAGCAAAGGTGAATAGATGATGGAAGACATTTATGAGCTGCAATTAAGAAAAGGTCAGAGTCATCATGTTCAAAAGAAGCAGAGACAACACTGCCTTCATAGGCCATTTTAGCAAGCCAATGACTTGCAACAACATCATGCAACAAAAATGAGGAAAGTATCATTTATGACATCCAGATTGTGCAGTATTATATATACTTCAACTACATTTTAAGAGGAGAATAAGGGCATTGAAAAATCATGTCTGCAAGGTGGTCCCCATAATGGTTCTTTTGTGATATATGAAATTAAAATTGAATAGGGCATGGCACGATTTTAATGGATTACTAGTGCACAGAATATCAATATATAATGAGGAAATATATTAATTTTCAATTTTGGGGTACAGTGTGTGTGCATGTACGTAATAAACTCAAAGATCACAGCATCAAAGAGTTCAAATGTTATTTTGTACTTCCTGAAAAGTTAGAGACAAAGCAAAGTGCTTGTAGTTAAACAGCCTCTGCAACCTCTATTGTGCTCCCATGTTAACCACAAAATGATTTTTTAAGTGGCACAGTAGTGAACAATCCAACTCTTTGTCAGAGAAGTACTGGTGGTTATGATTTGGGCAGCATTGTGGCTGAAGATGTAAGTAGATCTTTGCTCACACATTGGACTCTAGTTTAGTGGCATCAGTGCTGGTAAAATGCAAACACTGGTTATATGTGTATGTTAGTTTTTTGATATATGTCATATAACACACCAGAGACCTTGAAAAGAGAATCAAAATACAATAATGTAAAGAGGGTAACGTCCATTTACAAATGTCTATTTGGGGAAGCTGCAGACAGCAGGATTTACATATTTAAGTGTTGAATATTTAGCTTTAGTACAGCATATAAAAAGAACAACGCATTGAAAGCAGTCACATTCGAAAGCTAATAGCTTTTACAATAGTCTAGTGCTTTAAAATGTAAATGAGATCCTCTGAAATCTGGCCTTTGAACTCATTTAGGTCTTGCCAGAAAAGCAATCTGCCATGATGCTCTGTAGGTAAGGACAAAAGGTTCCCTAGAGCAGTTCTGTGCAGGGCATGCATCTAAGTAATTCTGCCAGTCTTGTTAAACTTACAAAACTTAAAAGAAGCAAACATAAAAGGACAAAGACTGTAGGTCAAAAGGTCACATTTCCTCTTTGTACTGAATACATCAGAAGACATGTGCTGTACCTGTATTGAGTAGCTCTATCAGTCAATTGTAACAATGTTTCTTGGGACCATGTATAGTACTTTCATCTTTTAAAAGCTACAAACAGTCTTTTAATATATTAGACTCTTTAAAACAGCGTTATCTTATCCAGTATTTTCTTTTCAATTTTACTTGCAGCCATTTTGATTCAGGAATACATATTTTTTTCTGAGAGCAGAGCAGAACCAGACATTGACAACATTCATATTTAAGTCACATAGCTGTTAATGTGCATATTCCTATTGTAGGCATTCTTGTTAGATGTATACTATATACACATGGAAATGAACTTGTCAACTATTATTGTCAACAGCTGTTTCGGCAACACACTTTGATCGACAATTGTAAGATTGCTACATTATCAGCATAAGGGAATATGCATTTTCCCTGGTATTGTGCAATCTCAGAGTTGGAATATATAATTATCAGGAGGTATGGGGGTAGCAGGAGTGCTTGTCCCCCTGTAAAAAGCATGATTATTTTTAGGTGCATGTTCTGTTTAATTGTCGACATTTTTTATTTATGTATGCATTTATTTATTTTTGTTAACTTTTGGGTATTTAGATTAAGTACACAAAAAGGAAGCAATTTGTGTAAATGCTAGTTCCAGACAAATGTAGCAAACAAAAGCAAAGACCAAACCAGCAACGTCGAAGAATAAAATATTTAATAACACACTCGAACACAAAGCTTTCGGGTACAAACACCCTTCTTCAGTGTGTAACAAACTTAAAATAAAAACACAACCTTATATGCAACCCCAAAAGACAATCAATAAAAACATGACACTAATTAAAATGAATAATTAAACCACATTAGATAAAACTACCATTTAGGTAATTAAAGCTACAAATTTGTGTCTAACAATGGAAAGAAGTCTGGCCGTTAAAGTATTTGAAATATACTTTAGAAAGCTACTTTTTCATCATTTTTAGGATGGAGAAGGCAAAATATGAAAAATTTGAGTGACGTTCTGCAAAACTCAACACCCAAAAGGTATGGTTACTGCTGCTACAACTGATCGTACTGCTGATTGTTACAGGATATCCCTCGTTTTCTCATGTTTTCACCCTTTCAATCATAACGTTTTAGTTATTTTGGTAAACTACTGAGGATTTCTGCAATCATGCCTCACACTAAAAAACAAAACAAAATCAGAGGTTGAGAGACAGAGAACATGTTCTACGTCTCTTTCTCTGCACTGATGTGCTATGTAAGCCTACAGACATACATGCCACACATGTGCAGTACCTCACAATCAACATGAGGAAGTAGATGAACACTAAAATAATGTTACACAATGGCATTATTTAAGGAAGGTAAGCAATTTTCTTCTTATGTAATATCACTGTATAATAGCAATAACCCACTCCTAGATTGGAGTATCACAGGATTTAACCACGGTTGGCTTTCTTTGATCATAAGGGCTTGACATTTGTGATCAAACCTCATGAACCATAGGTAAATCCTGTGACAAGGACACCTAGTTGTGCCTTATTGCTAAAATATTCCATTTTACAAGATTTGGAGCCTTTTAAATGCACACCACTTAGACAGAAAAAAATTCTGCCTATACCAAAATAGAACAGTGAATAAGTATGTGCGGAAAAAAAAAATGTGCATCTATTACCCTACTGAAATATGCAAAATCTATGATATCTCCACTGTAGTGTCTCTTGGAAAGAAACAAATGGTACAAAAAAGAAATAATATGTAAGCAACAAAATCTACAAAAGATTTTGTAATACGCATTGCTTAAATGGTTAATTTTAGCTATCAACCTCATGCCAACATAACGGGTGAGGTTCCTTGTTTTTGCATACCTAAACTTATATATATGTCAATGACATACTTGTGTTAAATGCATTGTTTATTTGCATTCTCAGTTTAGTGTGACATTTTATAGAATTCATTAACAGTATTGTGATGCTGCCACTTTGATTAAACCTTTCAAATATCTAGATTTTCACTGAATGTTCAAATTTCTGCCTCATATTCCTGGCCTGTTTCACATACAATTTGTGGTTTTCTAGCAAATCACTGATAATTGAAGTCACTAAATATATTTGAGTTTCAAACTTGTTTCACACTTCATATCCTTCAGAAAATGCATCACAACACAAATCCAAGTATTCTAGCAATTTTTTTAAGTTTATTAGAACAATATTTAAAATCTGTCTATATTTTAGGCCTTCCCCCTCATTATTGTAGAGTTTGTCCCAATTTCTTGCACTAAGAGGTTGGAGAGTTATGAATGTGACTGATCATTGGCACAGAGAAGAAATCTCATAAACTGAAAACAATTGCATTATAATTTGTTTACACAATATAACAAGCAATGTTAAACTGAAAGAGTAATAGTAATGGCCTTTAGGAAGATAAGTGATCACAGGGACCGTAAGATGCATAACTATATACATATTTACGCAGGCAAACATAAAAGTACTTACTACCCTTGTCAAGTACATAATAATGCTTAATTTTATCAAATTGAGCAGAGCCTTACATAATAAGCCTGGTGTAAATCTTTGTCTACCCATCCAGTAATCAAGACTAGCTTTAAAAGTAGCCAAAATGGTACTTTGTTTGACCTGTTCTGGCAACTTATTCTACAGTACTGAAATGCTCTGTGTTAGGAATTTTCCCCAACATTGTGTCTTGCTGATGTTTTGCTATAGGTTTAGATCTTTAGTGCAGCTGTTTTGATCTCTAGTGCACTAGTTTTGTGAAGAAATAAGATATCAAAAAAGATTGGGCCTCTCATGACTCGAAAAGCTATACACATGCCACCTTGGAGAAGGTGGCATTATACTAATCTTTTGGTATAGCTGAAGGATTTAAGACATTCATTTTCTTGGTTAGAAATCTTTTGGGCCTTTCCAGTTGACTGATATGCTTGGATTTATACACACTACAGGATGCATTGTATTCAATGATGGGCCTAATAAATGAAAAAGGCAGGGGCAGGATGACTTCTTTGGCTATTAAATGATATGCCCTTGGTAATTATCTGGGACAGATAGAGGCATTTCCTGACTACTCCACATGACTGAATAAGACAGATTGGTCTACATAAGTACCCAGGTCTCTTATAATCATGCCTGAAGAGGAGTATAATTTATGACACATGATTTAGGGGCAGCATTTTTGCAAATGGTTACTATGCTGCACTTTTATTTGCATTTAACTTTAGACCATTTTCAATTCATCAGTAGGCCACAGTGGTGCAGCAGTTAGCGTTGTCACCTCACAGCAAGAGGTTCTCAGGTTCTATTCTCGGCTGGAGTGCCTTCTGTGTGGATGAAAAACCACAAACTGCAAGCCAGCAACTCCTCAGAAGGAATTTATTTGAAGAAACAGTGATGAAATAAAGCTCTCTAGCGCCTCTCGCTAGAGAGTTTTATTTCATCACTGTTTCTTCAAATAAATTCCTTCTGAGGAGTTGCTGGCTTGCAGTTTGTGGTTTTTCATCTTACTTTGTTTGCGGTGCCTTCTGTGTGGAGTCTGCATGTCCTCCCAGTGGTTGAGTGATGTTTAAAGACATGCAGGTAGGTGCGTGTGTGAATGGGTATGCCTTCGTTGAAGGTTGGGCATTGGGCTGGCACCTCGGCACTGTAAAAATCTACTGCCAATCACAAGCCGACCGGCGTTTTGCTGTGGCAACCCCTAACAGGGAAAAGCTGAAAGATATTACTTTACTTACTAGGTATATGCACACTCCAGACCTTGCTGGAGCTGTTTAATACCACTGGATGAGCATATAACACTACTTAGCTTGAAGTCTTCGGGCAAACCATCTACAATTTAAATGGACTCTTCCCAGAGTAAGAGATCTTTACTGACCTTGATATGGCTATGGATGCTAAAGATCACAATTTCATAAGGGGTCACAAGCCAAGTTTGCTTTTATGGAAAAAGTAAAACAATATGGTTATACCTACTTCCAGTAAGGATTTCATAACAATTCTGTGCTGTTTAGCTGGACACTGGTAAAGATGGAAGCATAATCAGTACAGAAAATTTTGGTCGAAGAGTATTACAGTACTTGTATCACATTATTATCACTTCTAATACAGGGAAGAAAATAAAAGATCTTTACTATATATACTTGAGACTTTGAGTAGAGAGGCATTTAGCATTTGCCCGTATAAGGCTCCACTACGGTAGACTGAGATCTGTCATCTAAGACACACAAATTCACAGGAGCTTAACAATGTCTGGTGACAAAAAGAAGAGTAATCTAGCATATGCCGAGAGCACTTACTGTGAGAGGAGTAAGGAGGGCAATTAGGCTAAGCAGTGATTCTCAGAATATTTGTTCTGGACATTAGCAAACTGAACTGACCCCATTCAGATGTAGTTAAGGAGAAATGTACGAATAGACAGAGCCAAGATCATGAGCAGGCAATGTTAAATGCACTAATTGTGTGTGTGTGTGTGTGTGTGTGTGTGTGTGTGTGTGTGTGTGTGTGTGTATATATATATATATATATATATATATATATATATATATATATATAGTATTTGCAAGGCAAAGATGAACTCAGCAATACTGTAGTTGCAAAAGACCAAAAGAGAGAATCTCAATCAAATTGCTTTTATAGGTTCATAGGTTTATACTAGGCTAACAACCAAGTCTATCCAAACATCCCTGTTGTATTCTGCAAGTCTGTGTGACTTTGAAGTTATTTAAGAGGTATAAATAAGCTAGGGAAAGATTTACAGACTGCCTCTGTCCATTAGAGACATAGGTGCTAGACCCAGACTGCATTTCCAATTTCCTATCCACTGGTCCAGGTTTTTATTGAATGGGGTTATGAAAGAGCTCTGCTTGACATGAATGGGAAGTTTGTTCCTGAGAAGAGGAATTCTCTGAGACACATACTGCACCTGTCTCTCCAACAAGCCTTATTTATGTCACAATCAAAGTTTAAATCCCTAAATTGAGTAATTATGATGCTATTCATTTTGCAGAGATGCAAAAGGTCCATCAAAATGGGATCCAAGGATGCCATGTATGCCAGGCATAGATCGCCTCTCAACAGTTTGTAGGAAACAGGATGTACAGCTAGAGCTATATACTCTGTATAGAGAGAGGTGATCTGCACAGGACATGTTTATGCCCTGTGTTCTTTTTGTGAGGAACCTCTCTGGACATTCTAGTTGTTGCACGCGTCTGTTCAGGTACATGATAATGGGGGCATTGTACCCAACGATGGGTCTAATGAGGGCAAACTACAGTGGAATGATGACTTCCTGCACCTAAATGCCATGCCCTTGCTTATAAGTTGAGTAACATAGAATTATTTCCTTTGTACCTTAGACACTTGTTGGTCGAAAGCCATTTTGCTCTGCACACAAATACCAAAATCCCTGACTACTGGTTCCATTCTTAGGATGTGTTACTTATTGATGAGGTAATTTCTTACGGTGGCTGACTTCCCAAAGGGTACTTTTAAACATTTCTTGACATTGAGTTTCAAGTCTGGCTTTGGCACCAGTCATTTATCTGTGTTAGTCCTTCCTGTAGGACATTAGTGCCTTGGGGGCATTCTGTGACTACTCTTAGTTTGAAATCACCTGCAAACTTGATCCGAAGAGACCCCTGACATTGGTTTTAACTACCGATAAATAGATGGTAAAGAAAGAGCAGATCCAGTACACAGCCCTGAGGGACTCAGCTTGTGACTTAGTGGTCTTTTCCAGCCTAACTTCTTGGGTCTTATCGGAGAGGCAGCTTGCTTTTCACCATGTAACACAGGGGTTTATGCTTATATAAGTGAGTTTGTTTACAATGCCTGAATGAGCTATTGTATCAAAATTCCTTAGCCAGGTCAGGGTAGGCAGTATGCACCATTTTCCCTTATCCATTGCCTTAATAACCTCCTCTAAGAAGTCCACCAAATTGACTGCTGATGATTTGCCATTGGCAAAACCAAACTGGGCTACATAATGTGTCTGAAAGTTTTATATGTCCTTAATCATTTCCATGACAATTATTTCTATGGCTATGCATATAAGACTAGTCAGACTTATAGGTCTGTAGTCCATGGAGTCCATTGATGGCCTGTCCTTGTCCAGATGCATGACCATTGAAGTTTTCCATTCATGTGGCACAAAGACTATGCAGAGGCTATGGTTAAACAGTGACTTGCTCCTGATAGGTCATGTTTCAGGCTATTTAGGAAGCATTCTGGGATATTATCAGAAGCCATCGATGCAGTGCTTTTGACCTTAGAAAGAGCATCTAAGATTTGGTCCCTAGTGAAAGATGAGGAGTTGACTGTATTTCCTGTGGGGGGTAAAACTGAAGCTGCATTTGATGGCCAGCAAATATGCTATATCATCTGGCTCCATGTAATTAGTTCCATTTACAATCAGCACTACACACTGCTGTGTGCTGCCTTTGAGTTTTCAGACATAGCTAAAGAAAGGGTATCTTTACCTCAAATTTAGCTTTAGTAGGTTTAATTTGCTTTTGTAAGTTGTTTGTTTAGATTGAAGAGAGAGTTTTTTGTCATGCTAGGCACAGCACTTTATAATCTTGGTTATGATTTTTTTTGTTGCACAATCTGTTTATGTTTGGATTACAAAAGGGAGGGTTTTTTTTTTTAGTTAGATATGGGCTTATTTCTGATAGCCACAGCTGTAATTATAGATTTATTGTATAATTGTACAGGATTTGTGTGAACAATTTCACGTAGGTAGCTGAGTTCTCAGGGTTTGGGGGAACTGAAATTTAGACAGGTTCTCACTTAGTAGAAGGAAGAGCTGATTTCTATTACAACGGATGCACCCTTGTTAGCTGACCTTAATTTCTTAACAGAGAAGACACTACACTGGGTGTTTGTGAGTATTAGGTCAAGTATGTTTGCATCCCTAATGGGCATATGGACTATCTGGTCCAAGGTGTTTGTGTTTACAAAGTCCAGGAATCTCTGGGCCCGTAAGTTTGGGATCATGTAATTATCTCAGTTTATAGTAAGGTATTTGAAGTCACTTTGAGGTTTAGTAGCATGGGTACTGTCTTTAGATAGGAAAGTACTAAACTTTGTGACGTATGTATTCTGGGTCAGTAAGCTTGTAATTTTGTTAGGAGACAATGTTTTCATGGAATCATGTCAGTCCATTGAAGGTGATCTCAGTGAACACAAAGAAATGAAAGCCAGTTCTCCGAAACCACCTTTGACGAAAGTTGAGATTGTCAATTTCTGCACTGTTGTATGACTTCAGAGTTGCTATATATAATTCCAGGGGGTGCAAGGGAACTGTCTGATGTAAAAAGACAAAGTCACATCAGTAGCTTATATATAGAATGAAAGTTACAGGGCTGAGAGAAACAAGCACTCTATCATATACAGATATTAGAACAAGCCAAATACACATGAAAGAAAAAGCTGTTTCCTGGACAGTAATATGTAGCTGTTTCCAGATGTGGGGGGAATGGATTTTAGACATTCTGTGACCCAGGTTCTAAATTTTGCAGATTTTCTTCCAAACTAATCACTTTGACTTTGCAGAATTTCATAAAATGTCTTCATGGACATTGCAGCAAAATGGAAAACAAAGTGTAGATCTGAACAAGCATTTTCAATCCCTCATGTGATGCAGCTTTGCAAAGCCCTTTCACATATCTGCAGTTAAATTTAACAGCCATGAATTTACACAATCTTCAGAAAGAGAGAATATGCAAGCACCCCTCCTTCTACATGTCTGTGAAACCTGTGTATCAATATTAAGCCCCCCCCCCCCGAGCATCTCATGTCTGTTGATCAGATATCCATCAGCCTCTGGTTGAGATCCAATGCAATGGTCTTGTTCCCACCCCTGGACTCTCAGATAGGCTTCATGCTTTGAATAAGCTCTTCTAAAAAAATATGGATTTTAAACTCTTGGAAAAAAACAACTATTACTTTTAAAAAAGCAACTCTTGAAGTAAGTTGTAGACTTTGAATTTTTTGAATTAACTACTGTTGATCCCTGCTCATGATTCCAGTTACCTGTTTGTTTTGCTAGTCTTCCCTTATTAGTAACAGACTTGTCACTGCACTAATACTGTGGTTTTACTTTTACCATACCCATACTGCCTAGCTCCTCTGAGATACGTCCGATCGAGTTTGCTGTAAATTTTATAAATAACAAATTGCACCCCAAAAGGAAACAAAGCACAAAAGTTGTTCAGGAGCTCAACTGAGGAACAAAGGTTCCCAGTACAATCCGTTAGGGGGGGGGGGGGTTGATGAAGACTGAAGCAGACAACACAGATGGAATGTTATGTGAGTACATAACTTCTTTATCAGATGTTGTCTGTTCAGTCTTCATCAAACTTGTGGGAAAGAGTACCCAGCTACATAGATCTGCGTGGCCTTATAGAAGGATATTCTGGAGCACTGCAGAACCAAAGGCAGCCCTGTTCCTAGATATGATGTCAAGCTTGTAATGCAAAATTAAACTGTGGGAGTTCACCCATGACACAGTGTATAAATATATTCTAAAGAAATTATACCAGAAAGCCTGAGAAGTGGCCCTAGATCTAGTGGAATTAGCTCTGACTGGTTTAGGTAGGGGAACATTATTCAACAAGGAATACACATGCATAATACAGCTTGTAGCCAACAAGCAATAGTAGTTTTAACAACCACGTTCCCTTTTCAGGAATCTGAGAAAATGACAAACAACTGATCAGACTTCCTGATAAATTGTGTCCTATCCAAATAGAATTGCAATTGTCCATGGCCATCCAAAAGATGCAACATATATTCACCTTTATTTTGAAAGTTCAGAAAAAATACAGGAATATTGATTAATTTTATTGACAGACACAACCTTTGGTAAGAAAGAGGGATTAGTACATAAAGTAACTGTCTTTATGGAAAATAAGATAAGGGGGTTTGGAAGAAAGCACCTGAAGTTCAGAAACCCTCTTGGCCAAAGTAATGGACACTAAAAAGGGCTGTTTTCCATGACAGGAATTTCAAGTCAGCCTTAGCAGTGGATTCAAAGGGGGGTAAACCTAAGGCTTGTAGAACTAGAGTAAGATCCTAGAGAGGAGTAGAATCCTTGATAGGAGGTCAGAAAAGGAAAGTAACCTTCAGAAAGGCTTTGCAAAGTTTGAAAGAAGCCAAAGACATATCACTCTCTCCAATGTGAAAATTGGAAATGGTTGCTAACTGTACTTTGACAGCAGAGAAACTGGCCCCTGAATGAAAAAAAAGCCATAAAATCCAAGACTGCCAAAATGGGCACTGTAAGCAGATCAATGCAATGTTGTTGGGTCCAGATGGAAAAACATTTTCCACTTGCTTTTAGAAATTTTCCAGGGAGAAGATTTATGACCAAAAATGATAATCTTCTGGACAGGGGAAGAAAGCCTGGATTTTCTAGCCATCATTGGAATTGAAGAAACCATGTGGTCAATGTCAAATTGTGAAGATGCAGGTGAATTTAACCTGAGAGGTGAGACAGAAGATCTGGACATGGTTCAAAGGTCCACAGAGGGCAAATTAGGTGAGACCAAAGGAAGGTGAAACAAACTTGTCGAGGCCAAAAAGGGGCAATTAGAATCAGTTTGCTCTTCAACCTGTGTGTCTTCTGAAGAAAATTGGGACTTAGGGGGACAGGAGGAAAGGCATAAAGTAGACCAGGAGGCCAGGCATGTACTAGAGCATCTCTTATCACTGTTCCTGTGGAGGGATCAGGGCAAAGTACCTGCTGCACTTGTTTTAAGGGGAGGCAAAAAAGGACGCAGCAGGGTTGACCCCATCTGAGGAAGATCTGGTTTGCCACTGACTAATTCAGTGACCACTCATGAGGCATTAGGAGAACCCTGCTGTCCACCAATATGTAGTTCTCCCCTGGAATGTGCATCACAACTAGAAAGTGGTTGGTAGAGAGAGGTCATTGCCACACTCTCATCGTTTCTTGACAAAGGCGGTAGTTCCACCTTGTCTGTTGAGATACCACATAAAAAACATGTTGTCAGTCTGAATTGCAACTGTCCTGAGAGGCAGAAGGGAGCCAAGGGCTTGCAGTGCTAAAAGAACCACCCTCATCTGTAGGACAATGATATGCAGATTGGTCTCTTGGGAAGTCCATGTGCCTTGGACTGCCCCCCCCCCCACCCCCCAGCTGGGAGGCATTCATGGTCAATGTGGTGATGAAGGTGGGAAGAATGAAAAGTCGATCCTGTGACACTTCTGGATCATGAAACTACCACAAAAGAGAGTTCCTGCACACCCAAAACAGTATGACAGATAGTGGAGAGGGTGATGCATGAGGAACCATTGAACAGGCAGTGTCCATTGGAGAATTCTCATATGTGAGTGAGCTGCTGGTAGGAATGCAATTGTCACAGCCATAGAATTCAGAGCCCTGAGAACCACTCTTGCTGTAGGGAAATGAACTGTTAAATTTTTTTGATATGTGTCCACAGAGAGAGAATCCTGTCCGGTGGATGAAGGGCTAGAGTTTTGGCTGTGTCCAAGCTGGTCCCTATAAAATCTATCATCTGCACAGGTTGCAATTGCAATTTCTGGAGGTTTATGGTGATCCCTGATGTCTGGGCAAGGTGTAGGAGAAAAGCCCTGGCCTGGATCAGTAGATGTCTGGCTGGAATGACTAGCAGCCAGTTCACATGGAATCCGTGCAGCTGGAGGTGAGCTGTGACCACTGCTATTTATTTGCTGAACACCCTGGGGGCTGTAGTGAGACCAAATGGAAGCGCGCAGAATTGGTAGGGACTGGCTCCCTGCCTGAAATGGCTAAACCTTCTGGAGCATCTGTTCATTTTGATATGATAGTATGCATCCTTCAGGTCTATCGAGCACATCCAGTCATCCTTCTGTAAAAGGGGAAGGATGAACTGAAGCGTGACCATCCTGAAAATTGTATGCCTCACTGACTTGTTCACATACATCAGGATCAGTATGGGCCCGAGCCCCCTCTTTTGTTTATAACTAAAAGGATTTGGGAGTAGATCCCTGATTCATGCTAGTCTAAGGGGATGTCCTGAATGACTCTTTTTTTGGAGCAATGTTACAATTTCCAAAGTTGCTTCCTAACTTTAATTGGGTGGGACATCAGGGAGGTGGTGATTGGGCTTTGAGGGATTTAAAAAGGGTATAGAGTAACCTCTGGATATAACACCTTGCACCCAAAGGTTGTTTGTGATGAGTAACAAGGCATCTAGGTGCAAGAAGCATCATCCCCCAACTGCCTCCAGAGAGGTACAGTCAGGCAACACTTCAGGGATGCTGTAAGGATTTCTCCAAGGGAGAATCCTGAGACCCCTGATTCAGCAGACCCTATCTGCCCCAAGGGTGACATCTACCATTGGAATTATTCCTCCATCTGCCCCTGGGGGAAACATATTTCTAAGTATCCTGGAAAGGACCCTGGTATTTTCTGAACCACAACGTTTTCCCCCATGCTGATTCCTGTAGAAGGACCTTTGTGGGGTTGAGAAGCAAATCAGGACAGCAGACAGGGTCTTTCAGTCTTTCTCACTATGGAAGAGAGTGTCACACACAGTTGGTCCAATCAGGGAGAAACCGTCAAAGGGGGTATTAACAAAGGGCTCCTTAAAAGGTTCTGCAAAATCACATAGCCACATCCAGGCATGGAGTCAAATAGCAATACCAGAACCGGCCATCCTAGAGGTGCCCTCAACAGTGTCAGAGTTAAGCCTCATGGACTATTTGGAAATAGACTGTAGAGTGGCCATACAGGAGGTAAAGAAAGTCAGATATTCTGGCATCATGAACTCGGGTCAAGAACTAGAGAGTTCCTTACGTAAATCCCTATGTAGTCTGGGGAAATGGGCTAGGTAATTCAATGCTCTGAGGGCAAAGGTGGAAAAAGCAAGACCCTTTTTCTGAACCTGTCTATAACCCTGGACTCCATGTTAGAGGATGGACAGTAGAGCTTTCCTGAGTAAGCTCTTTCTTGGTGGTTGCACCACCACCTTGGTATCTACTGGAATGCTCTTTGTCCAGTGAGACCTCTCCGAGGGGGCATTAAAGATCTTGTCTGCTCTTTTTAGTATAGGTTCTGTAGCATCTGGTTCCATCCAAGCCTATGCAGATACTAGGTCCACAACAGTATCTGCAGGGGAGACATCCAGCATTTAGATAGGCTGATCCCAAAGGCCTCCAAGAACACTGACATATCTGAGGTGGGTTTGGGGCTGACCAACCACCTCTCCAATGAATAATCTCTAATATGTCTCCAAATGAGACATAAGGTAGAGTTCTTGGGGGGCCAATCTCCTTCATTGACATCGAGGTCCATCATGAGAGACTGGTCTGGGAAATCTAGGTGCCTCCTTTTGCACCTTCTGTTCCGAGGAACCTCCTCAGTGGGATGATCCAGAGAGTTGTTTGAAGAGATCTGGGCTTCCCTAGGTGGAAGAGACTGACTGGAGGCTCTGTGGAACTGGCTGTCCCAGGGCAGAAGACAGGTCTTCAACAGAGAGCCCAAGATGGGAAGGGGAGGATCCAAAATGGTAGGTGCCAGATTCTCCTAAGGGGTGGAGAGGACCCTCTTGACCACCCAGAAGGACTGCTGGAGCCTCAAGGAAGATCGCCCCATCCCAAGAGATCAGGAGCAGGTAGTCCCTGGCCACCAGCAGCCCTCTGTTCCAAGGGAGGATTCAGCGCTGAGGTGTTGAACACTAAAGCACTGAGGGGAAGTAAAAACTCTGAAAACTTTGGAGAGGAAGTCATCCTCCCAGACATGAGGTCAAGGCTTCAGTTCTGAGATGTGTTTGGCCCTGACACAGTCAGAACTGAGTGAGTCAAGGAAGCAGTTGGAACTGAAGACAGAACTATCGGGGCCAACAAACTGGCACCTTGGCCTGAGGGATCCTAGAGCTCCAAAACAGTAAGCCAGATCAAAGAAAGAGAAAGAGAAATTATCTTATGTGGGGAGGATCTGTTCACAGATCCCATTGGGGATGTAGCTGACAGGATCCTCATCTGGATCTGCATGTGGAAAATCTTCTTCTTCAATGGAGAATCTTCCTCATCAATCTGTTCACCTCATTCTCCAACAGGCTCTGAGGTTACCTAATGAAAGAGGATACATAGGAGTGTCTGGAGAGCCTGGGTGATATAACCCTAGGGGAAATACTTGGTGCTGATGGCTCCAGCCCCAAAAGGGAATGGGATTGAGAAGAGACTGGAGGAGGGGAACTGTGCTCCAATGGACTCGGGGCCTTACTAGGAGGCTCTGACTCCAAAGACGCTGAAGGATCTGGGAACCATTTTTTATGGTCCCTGGCCTCCTTAGATTTTTTAACCAGGGTTGAGTCTCTGAAACTAAAGCTACAGCAATAGATGGGGAGGAATAAGTTTATTGTGTTTATGTGTAAGGGTCCAAGGGAGAAAGGCCTTGCAAATAGAGCAATTGACTTGAAAGTGGGCAGGACCCAAATAGTAAACGCACTCCCTGTGGGCATCAGACACAGAGATTTTGTGCCACAGGAAGTGCATTTCTTGAAACCCACTAACTGGTCAGATTTTTCTGACATAGTGGAAAAAGAAAAGAAAGAGAAGGGGGGAAAAATACAATAGTAACAATGACAATGTGCCAAAGACTATACAAACAAACAAACACACACACACACACACACACACACACACACACACACACACACACACACACACACACACACACGCACACACACACACTAAACTAACTTTTTTATTAGTTTTTTTTTCCTTACAGTAAAGGAAAAGGGTATTTGAAAAAATATAAGGAGGAAAAACGGTGAAAAGAAAATTTAGTCATGACCACTAGTGGAAGAGCTCTAACAAATTGGATGCTTTAGCTGAGCATGGCAAATGAGATCTGAGGTATCTCAGAGGAGCTGGGCAGTATGGGTAGGTTGGGAGGAGCTCTAACTTTGGATCCTAAGGTTGCTGACAGCCTTGTCAGTTTTGAGCTCAGAACCTAAACCCACAGGTTTGATGAAGACTGAACAGAGAACATCAAATCAAAATTTTCCATATGGTGAGGTGATTTTAAACTTATTTATAAAAACAACATTTGGCATTGTAGAGATTAATAAACAGAACACAAACACAGTTACTAAGAAAGAATACTGAAGTGGAATTACATTCAAGGTTTAGTGACAACACACGCCTTATCATTAACATTAATACTGACTAAACTATTAGAATTTCTTAGTTTTAAAGCTAATGCAGTCTTTAGCAGATCGTAATTACATGGATATAAAATGAGTTTATCAGTTGCTCTTTCAATTGCTTTCAGTTTTCAAAAAGTTCATCTTTTCTGGGCTTTACATACCTCTGAATTACTTCAATAACGGCAGTTGTTTTGTAGTAGTGGTAGTAGTAAAAATAGGAATACATTTTCAGTGTTACCTTCATAATTCGACCTTCCCTACCTGCCATGCTGCTTTTGACACAACCTTCTCTTAAGCTATATAATGAAACAGATTCACTAAGTACTTCTCTAGCTGCATTCCCAATGGTTATCTAGTAATCAGTTGGGAAACCATCTGGACCTCCTGCTCTACTCTTTTCATATGCGTAATTGCCACTATCACCTATTATATGCTTACATGTCTTTGCATGTCCTTCCTGTCACACTTCTGACCATTGCCATTTCTCAAAATTCCACACACCTGATTCACTTCATGCATTGAACTCTTCTCGTCTCTTTATTCTTTTTAATTCTCCTGCCATTGTCTCTGCCCCAGCCTCCTGTGCCCTTATCTTTGAATTTTTAAGCTTGCACACTAACAAAGTCACATCTACTGCCCCCAATTTCTCCATTTACCTCTCATCTGCTTCACTTCTGCCTGCATTTGTTTTTTTTTTTTACCTCTTCTAACTCTTCCGCAGATCCAGGATCCTGTCCAGCCTACTGACCATCGCTTCCTATGTATGATCCTTGTCATTGGGTCTACATGTTCCTGTCTCAGCACCTCCTCTGTTTCCTCTATCTGTTCATATCATGATTTATTTCACAACCTTTATATCCCACAACTTCTGCCTTTTAAGCAGTCTTAATGACCTGCCACTCCTAACTTCCTCCTTCTCCCTTATGCATCTTTTGCAATCACTACACAAGATTTACACTTCTCCACATATCTTGATTTTATTTCCACCTCTCCCAGTCCTTTCCAACCACTTTCTCATAGCACTGTAACAAAAGAATGATCCGACTTCTCATACATATATATCAGTAATCTCTACCTTGAATAAAATATCATCACTCACTGTTATCCTTTTCAACTTACTTACCTGCTACCCTCCACCATTTTCTCTCCATGGATCTAATGTCTCTAACCATTTCACACATTCCCTTAAACTCTTCTGACATTTCAGGCTGAACTCTCCTTTTCCATATACAGTGAGTTCAGCTCAAACACTACATTAAAATGCCCTACCTCTACTGCTCTCCCTTTCAATTACCTCTGCCCAAGATATCTACTTCATTTTCATTTGGGCAATAATGAGATCCCAGGCCCTATTCTCAAAAGTCCCTCTGCCCACTACTTATCTACCACTCCTCATAACACTCTTCTCTCACCAGCATCATCATCATCATCATCTCTCTCTCTCTCTCACTCTAGTATTCCGATCCTATGCATTTCTTCCTCCTGGAATGCAATGCATTTCCCATGCATCTTCTCCATCATACTACACCCGACCTTTTAGTTTTAATTTTAACAGTATATGTTTTCTCTAGACTGGTTTGTTTATACCCATCCATCCTCAACCCCTTTTCCCATTTTGCACATGGGGTCAGGGTGCCACTTTCTGCAGTGACAATCATCTCAAGCCAAGGTTTGCACCGCCGGGTAGCTAACCCTGCCACAGTAGTTTATTTGCACCACTCACTCATGCACACATTCTCACCTATGGCCAATTTAGAGTGTCCAGTCCACCTACTGCATGTGTTTGGAATGTGGGAGGAAACCGGTGTACCTGGAGGAAAGCCACGTGACTGCAGGGATGAAATGCAGACTCTGCATTTTATACCCCCTGCATTCAAACACCCTACCTTGTAAGCCCACCCCCCTCTGATCTACTCTTTGGTTCATAAGAGCTTGGTCCCAATGGGTTTTGGGTATGCCAAAATGGAGTTCCAGGGCTCCTTCTCCCATGAACAAGATAGGCTAATGCTGCTGTCAGTCATCCCCATAGAGATATTGGAGTATTGCCCATGGGTGCTAATTCCACCCTTCTGAGTGCTTATCTTACCTCACTCTTCACACCTCATTCTCTTGTCTCTCTGCCTCAGGCTTCAATTAATATTGTGCTATAACCTTTCACATCCAGGATCTTACAAGGTCTTGCTATAAACGTATGCTATTGCAGATAAATGAGAACAATGTTTATTAGCCTGGAATGCTTCTGTTATATACACATATTTATTTATTTATTCATTTATTTATAATTTATTGGCATTTGTTTACCAGGATATTCCACTGGGCCAAGTAGAGTCCATTTTCAGTGGAGGCCCAGGGGAAAAGCTCCACAACTGACATGGATATAATATGAAATACAAAGAATAAGCTAGTTTCTAAGTAATACATTTAGATATACGGAGCAAGCAGGACAATTTTGTTAGTAGATATTCAGTACAGTTAACAAGTCCAAGGGGTGTAACTTATCAGATGCTTAGCAAATATATTACAGATAACATAATGCAATAGATACTTTATCGGTTTCTAATAATCATGTAATAGAGAGGTAGTAAGCTTCAAGCATGCTAAAGACTATTACCATACAGCTTATAGGAGTAGTGGGGCAACAAGAAAAATAGATGGAGTTACAGCAAGTATAAAATGGAGAGACAATGAGAGTGTAAGAGGTATAGGATACGAAAGCTGGGTAATGGTAAAGGGTGAAGAAAATTTAATGAGGAGTAAGGAGGTGTACTCGAAGTGGGCTTACAGTACATTCTCGGTGCAAAGTGAGGAAAATACTAGGTTATGGGATGAGCAGCCTGTGTGCAATTACAGGTCCAGGTAGACTAGAGGTGTTTATGAAGAGAAATTTTAAAGGAAACAGTACTTTGGGCAGTGCAAATATTTAGAGGAAGACAGTTCCAGGTTTTAGCTATTGCCCAGAAATATAGCAGTTGGCCAGCTGCTAGCTTGGGTTTATGGACTTGCAATTGGTGTTGGTTTTCTTATCTCAGTGACCTATTGGGAAAAATATGGAATTTTGGGCAGGGCAATCCGGAGGTTTAGTCAGTATTTTGTCTGTGATAGTTAAATGGACATAAGTGAGGTACTGGAGAAGCTCGAGCCAGTTGAGAGTTTTTAGGGGAGTGCAGTGGTGCATTGAAAGATGAGTGTTAGTTGCAAATTTGGCTATTTTGTTTAGCATATTTCTAGTTTATTTTTGAGTGAGCAGTGGAGGTTGGTTAGTAATAGGGCACTGTAGAGAAGTGAAGGTAAAAAGAAGATGGAGGCAAATACTTGTTTAGTAGTGGGAGAAGCAATCAAATTGTGTCGAATAGAAGGACTATTTTTTTTGTGTTTTTACTTATGTTGTTTTGAATGTGTAGGCCAAATTTTAAGTTTTCATATCTTACCCTACAAATGATTTTCTACTAATGTAATATTTCACATGATACATAATATCTATTTTATTTTTACCTGTTAGAGAATCATTTTTGAGTAGACCCACATTTCAAAATATTTGTGCTAACTCCAGCACTTAATAAGAGCACTAAATTGCTTTCTAGTTACATCCTGAATATAAAAGTTTAATATACCCTGATGAGCCCATAAATTAAATTTTTGCATTGTCCATGGCATATGTCAATTGGTCACCCGCAGGCTTGGAGGTTATCCCCACCAATGTTGTAATGTCAGTCTATTAATTCTCATAAATGAAATAAAATCAATCGATATTTTGTCCATAATGAAGACATCCTTTCATTGCCTATTGGGCTTGTATCCATAATAGGATTTCTTCTCATTCTCCTTCAGCATCACAATAATAATAAGTAGAAACAAGAACAATTGCTTTCCTGGTTATTAAGTGGAGTTTAAGCTAGAAAATGCCAGAAAAACTTCTCAGTACATGTGTTGCAGCTGAAGTTCTCTTAAAGTCCTGGGTAAACACTTGCAAATGTCTATAAACCATGAAAAAAGATGACTGGCGTTAACAACTGGCTAAACATCTGCTGTAATTGAGCACGGGATGAGATGTATGACAACTGTTCTCACTTTACCAAGGATGGTTGCACCTTTCACTCCATGGCTTCTGCATACTGCTGAATGCTTTTACAGCTCCCATTATGCCTTTTTAGGCAAGGTCTAGCCAATGCACCATTCAATCTTTCAGAATATCTCTACAGCTGGACCATGTCAAGGTGACTGTACTTAATGCTGGAAGTCTGAACAATAATCTGCTGGACCATGAGGCCATCCTCTGTTTGGATCTCATCCATATATGTGTTATTACATAAACCAGGTTTAAGTACCAAGAAAGCACTCCCAAACACCAGAGTTTTGTGTTTACTACTCATGTAGACATGACAGAAGCTGTCAGATTCAGTAACAGCGGGTTAAAAAAAATTTGCATTTATCAACACTGTTGTTCATAGATATGTGAGTTGTAGGGGATTACCATCTGCAAAAACAGCTGCAGTGTACATGTATTTTATATTCATTGTGCTGGTGTTTGTGTGCAGCAGTTGTCCAGATCCCATAGTGGTGAGTTTAGGTACTTTACCATTTTCTTATCCCTTGTGAAATGCCAGAATTAGCATTTACAGAAAAGTAAGCATGTGGAAATGAGACCTTCATTTCAAGGATGCAAAGGGGCTTTCCCTCTCTACATAAAGGTTTTCAGATATGTATTGTTTATGTTCAGTGTACAGTATATGCAAACCAGCTGTAAGTTGCATCAGCGGTTCCCTTTAGACCTACCAACAAGCGTTCTTTCCCATTTTCAGGTGGTTAAGTAATAGTTTAATAAAGGTATTTCTTGTTTAAAAGAAAAAAACAGGAATTGAATAATTTATGTAATGCTGATTAGGTTATGTGACATACAGCAATATATGAGAAGTAAAATGTCTGTTATGTTAATTATACTGTGATTAATTTTATATTAAAGTAAGTTTGCTTATGTCTCAAGTGATAATTCAATAAAGGTGTTTGGGAAAAAAATAATACTTCAATAAAATGCCACAAAAGGCCCACCAAAAAAATCTAGCTCACTGTGTTGTCTGTCAAGCATATTTTGTGTAGTGCTAGTTTGACTGCATATTGTACAAACATAAGAAATAAAATAAATATTAATCCTAGCTTTCTAATAACCTAGTACTGTTTCTCATAGTCATAATAAGGCATCATGTTAAAAAATAAAACTGTAAGGAATCAAAGCATTTTCAGCTTAAATGTTACTTTTTTTGAAGAGAAGGAGGCTACAAATTAGATACAAGCAGTTATTGTTTTGCATTTAAAGTACTTAATGATAAGGAAGAATACAGCATTCAAGCACACTTGTGGAAACAATGGTAAAAAGAAAGGACAATGATTGATAGCAGCACAGTTCTATTCTTTGATAAGTACTGTTCCCTGATACCTTTTTAGCAGGATACTACATAAAACAGTGTCTCGGGTCTCTTGTAGTGTCTCTATGAAAGGTACTGCACTAATAGACACCTGTGCTGTAATGTTTATATTCTTCCTTGTGTTTACACAACTGACAGTGAAAGCACCATAGCTTTGCAAAATAAATGTGAATCCTTACTGTTGAAGGAATCTCATTTTTCCATATGGTGCTGTAATTTTAAAATTATTCATGAAAACAACATTTGGCATTGTAGAGATGAATAAACAAGAACACAGGCATAGTCACAAAGAAAGAATACTGCAGCGGTATTACATTCAAGGTTACTGATAACATAAATGTTATCAACATTACCAAACAAGAACACAGGCATAGTCACAAAGAAAGAATACTGCAGCAGTATTACATTCAAGGTTACTGACAACATAAACGTTATCAACATTACCAAACAAGAACACAGGCATAGTCACAAAGAAAGAATACTGCAGAGGTATTACATTCAAGGTTACTGACAACATAAATGTTATCAACATTACCAAACAAGAACACAGGCATAGTCACAAAGAAAGAATACTGCAGCGGTATTACATTCAAGGGTTAGTGACAACATAAACGTTATCAACATTACCAAACAAGAACAGGCATAGTCATAAAGAAAGAATACTGCAGCGGTATTACATTCAAGGTTACTGACAACATAAACGTTATCAACATTACCAAACAAGAACACAGGCATAGTCACAAAGAAAGAATACTGCAGAGGTATTACATTCAAGGTTACTGACAACATAAACGTTATCAACATTACCAAACAAGAACACAGACATAGTCACAAAGAAAGAATACTGCAGCGGTATTACATTCAAGGGTTAGTGACAACATAAACGTTATCAACATTACCAAACAAGAACAGGCATAGTCATAAAGAAAGAATACTGCAGCGGTATTACATTCAAGGGTTAGTGACGACATAAACGTTATCAACATTACCACACTGACTTGGCTATTTGAATTTCTTCATTTCAAAGCTAATACAGCCTTTACTAGATCTTAATTACATGAATGTAAAATGAGTTTATAGGTTGTTTTGTCACTTGCTTTCCATTTTCAAAAAGAGTAACATTTCTGTATTGTACATACCTCTGAATTACTTGAATAACTGCATTATTTTGTAGTAGTAAAAATAGGAATTCATTTTCAATATTACCTTCAGATATAATAGTTATTCACATATTGCATTCATTGCTGTGATCATCGTTGTGCTTGAAAAGAGCCACACAATTATCAGATGGATTCTCACACAATATTGTGCACACATTGTACATATAGACGAGAAAAGAACAGATTGCCGTTACACACACAACATTATGAATGTTTAGCAGAACCATGAGAGTTAGAAGGTGCATATGTTTAAAATGCCCTTGTATTTAAAACTTTAAGGATTAGATCTATAACCCATCTATTACCCAGCTTGAAAGACCAAAACATATCCATACTCATCATCTTCTTCTTCTTTCGGTTGTTCCCGTTAGGGTTCGCCACGGTGGATCACCTGTTTCCATTTCTTCCTGTCCTCTGCATCTTGCTCTGTCACACCAACCACCTGCATGTCCTCGCCACATCCATAAACCTTATCTGAGGCCTTCCTCTTTTCCTGTTACCTGGCAGCTTCATCCTTTTTTCCAATATACTCTGCATCCCTTCTCAGCACATGTCCAAACCAATGTAATCTTGCCTCTCTGGCTTTGTCTCCAAACCTTCCAACCTGGGCTGACCCTCCAATATACTTTTTCCTAATCCTGTCCACCCTCATCACACCCAGTGCAAATCTTAACATCTTTAACTCTGCTACATCTAGCTCAAACTCCAGCCTTTTTGTCAATGCTACTGTCTCCGACCCATATAACATAGCTGGTCTCACTACCCTCTTGTAGACCTTCCCTTTCACTCTTACAGGTACTCGTCTGTCACAAATCATTCCTGACACTCTTCTCCACCCACTCCATCCTGCTTGTACTCTCTTCTTCACCTCTCTTCCACACTCACCGTTACTCTGAACTATTGACCCCAAGTATTTAAACTCATCCACCTTCGCCACCTCTACTCCTTGCATCCTCACCATTCCTCTATCATCCCTCTCATTCACACACATATTCTGTCTTAGTCCTGCTGACCTTCATTCCTCTTCTCTCTAGAGCATATCTCCATCTCTCCAGGGTCTCCTCCACCTGTTCCCTACTCTCACTACACATCACAATGTCATCTGAAAATACCATAGTCCACTGGGACTCCTGTCTGATCTCATCTGTCAACCTGTCCATCACCATTGCAATAAGAAAGGGCTCAGAGCTGATCCTTGATGTAACCCCACCTCCACCTCAAAACGCATCCATCACTCCCACCGCAGACCTCACCACTGTCACACTACCCTCGTACATATCATGTACCAGAAAGAATATATGTGTGCGACTACAGGCAGGATGGAGTGGGTGGAGAAGAGTGTCAGGTGTGATTTGTGACAGACAAGTACCAGTAAGAGTGAAAGGGAAAGTCTACAAGAGGGTATTGAGACCAGCTATGTTATATGGGTTGGAGACAGTGGCATTGACAAAAAGTCAGGAGTTAGAGCTGGATGTGGTAGAGTTAAAGATGTTAAGATTTGCACTGGGTGTAATGAGGGTGGACAGGATCAGGAATAAGTATATTAGAGGGTCAGCCCAGGTTGGAAGGTTTGGCAACAAACACAGAGAGGCAAGATTATGTTGGATTGGACATGTGCTGAGGAGGGATGCTGAGTATATTGGGAAAAAGATGCTAAGGATGAAGCTACCAGGTAACAGGAAAAGAGGAAGGCCTAAGATAAGGTTTATGGATGTGGTGAGAGATGACATGCAGGTGGTTGGTGTGACAGAGCAAGATGCAGAGGACAGGAGGAAATGGAAACAGACGATCCGCTGTGGTGACCCCTAATGGGAACTTGCCGAAAGATGATGATGATATCTACTAGTAGCTATAGCAGAATAACTTTGTAATCCTTTTTTAAGCATAACCTGAATGACTGGATGGACAACCATAAGTGCAGCCCTGGTCTGGACCCTCAGTTCCCTAAGGAAATGGGTCAAAACTAGGTATAATGTACTTCATTCTTATGAGTTCTGCTATCAATTCATGTTTATGTAAAATTTAGTTGCCATCTTGTGTCTAGGCTACAAATGGTCTGCCTGATCAACTGCCTAGTATTAACCTATGAACCTATAATAAAAAAAAAAAACTGGTTTGATCAAGGCAGCCCATTAGAAATGGGAAAGCTTATAGAAGAGCAGGCTACACTTTTGTAAGTGATGCATGATTCATGGTAGTTCTGCTGCATGATGTGTCTGTGTTCCCTTTTTAGACTACATGAGTGCTGATTTTTGAATTGTACAGTTGGGTTGTTTCTTATGAGCTCAATAGCTATGTGAAGTCCGAGTTTCTTTTTCTTAAGCTTTTAATCTGACTCGTAATTCATGCACTTGTCCCAGTGGATGAGTCACTCCACAGGGTGCAGTTTTCCTATATTACACTCAACGAAATTCATTGCATTAACTTTGTGTTTTCATTCAGTGCAGCTGAGACTGGTGAGAAATTCTGCCTTTTCTTAATGCAGTACACTAAAACAATACTTATTGAACATAACAAAACTGATACATGTATTTCATTAGAAATGGATGTGCTGACAGAATATTGTGACTGTTTTGACAAGACATACCTTGCAGCACATGTTGAGCAAATGACTACCTACTGTCCCTCATTGACCTTGGTTAGATGGTTGTTATTCACAGAGTGAGTCTATGATCACCACCAACTGCCCCTGTCTATGAGAGATAGAAGTACTACCCCAGAGGTGAATATTTGATCTCCCATCCAGTTGTCTAGGTTGCACTTGTATAGGGTTGTTGAGGAGCTCTGCTTCAGGCGAACTGGGAGATTATTCCAGAGGAACATCAATCTCTGGGAGATATATATCTGTCCCTCCAGCATGTGCTGTTAATGTCAAAGGCTAGCTTGAGATCCCTGGATTGGGTTATTCCTGTCCCATTTGATTTGCAGATGTGCAGCATTTCCATTAGGGCAGGTCTGAGACTGCTGTGTAGGTCAGGCACAGGTCACCTCTCAGCAGTCTATCTGATACAGAGTACAGTGACAGGGCTTTCAGTTTTTCCATGCAGGTTATGTTTTGGAGACCCTAAATTTTCTTGGAGAAAACCTCTGTGGTCTCTCCAGCTGCTGCAGGTGTCTGTAAGGTACATGCAAAAGGGAACACTGTACTCTGTTAGTAAGCTGATCAGGGTTGAGTTCAGAGGAGTTTGGATCTGATGCCCTTACTTATGAGATACACAATGTAGATGGCTTTTTATACCACTTTAGATACACGGTGATCAGTTTAGATTGCTATCAACCTGTGTTCCCATATCTCACACCATTGGGCTTCAGCTTGGGAGGGTGCTGTCAATATTGTAAGTTTCAGGGATTTCCTCTTTGCCAAATAGGATAGTAATGCACTTTTTTGCATTTAGTTTTAATCCATGGCTTTGACATCAATCATCTGTCTGTGTTAGCCCCTTTTGTAATATGTTAACATCATTTGGGGACTCAATGATAGAGTCCAGTATGCAATCATCAGAGAACTTGGTAAGCCACAGAACATCTACTTTCATCTGGACTTCAGAGAAACAGATTCCAAACAGTAGAGGGCCCAGCATAACTTCTTGTGATATGCCACTGGTAACAAGTCTCCTTCTATAGGTGGAATCCCCAACTTTTATAGTATGCATTTGGTCGGTGAGCCAGTTGGCTACCTGTCTAGTGACATATGGGTTAATCCCTGGCTGGTAGAGTTTTTCAATGATACCTGAGTGGGGGATTGTATCAAAAGCCTTGGCTAAGTCAAGATAGGCTGTATGTGCTGTTTGCCTTCATCCAGGGCTTTGATGAAATTCTCAAAGAAGATCACCAGATTCAAAAAGCATGATCTACCTTTAATGGAGCCATGCTGGGTCAGGTCAAGAGTTTGAAGGTCACCTATGCCTTGTTGATAAGGTCCATGATGTTTCTTTCCATGGGCTTGCAGATAAGACTGATTAAGTTTATAGGTCTATAGTTCTCAGGGTCAGATAACTGACACACTTTCTGCAGGGGGCATTACTGTTGCTGCTCTCCACTCTGTTGGAACAAAGCCAGTGCTCAGGCTGAGGTTACACAGAGTGCCAAGTGGTTCTGCTAGGTCTTGTTTTAGATTTTTTCTAACAAGCCCGGGATGTTATCTGGTCCCATACAGGCCATGTTTTTGGCCTTGGAGAGTGCAGATAGGATCTGCTCTTTGGAGATACTAGGTAGTGGACTGGTGTCTGGTATGCTTTTGAGTATGGGGGGGTAATGTTTGCACCAAATCTGTCAGCTAGCAGGTTGGCAATTGCCTCAGGTTCAGTATGAGAGGTACCAGTCACTATAAGTATGGCATTCTCTTTTAGATTTTGGATTTAGCTAAATAATGCCTTATGATTGTCTTTAGCTAAGGATGCTAAACCTAGCTTCATTACTAGCTTTACAGGACTTTGCAAGATAACTGATTTGCTTGTTCAAGTTGTGGAGGATATTCTTTGACTGTTGAGTAACTTCCGTCTTGTTCTTAGACATCAGTTTCTTCCTTTTGTTATATAACCTATTTATACTTGAGGTCCACCAGGGTGGCCTATTTTTTTCAGCAGGACATGGTTTTGATCTGGTCAGCTACAGCCGATTGTATAACCTTGTTTAATGGGTTATACAGTGCATTTGTGTACTCTTCTGCATATGAATCACTGCTAGCTGTGTTATGTATACCATTACCTAGCAGGCTGTAGTTTGCTTTGGAGAAAATTAAAAAAATTTTTTTTTTGCTCATGTGGGGTTGTCAGGTCAGATTGTTACTTCAAATGAGACAGATGTATGGTCTGACCTTACCAGGGAGGGCAACACACAGGGGGGTAGTGCAGTGACCCTGCCCATGTTGGTGAGTCTAGGGCATCTGAAACCCTTGTGGGGGTGCAGACTAGCTGTTCCAGGGCATTTGTATTGACAAAGTCCAGGAAATTCAGAGCAAGCATGACTATGCTTGTGTATGTCACCCAGTCAATGGAAGGATTGTTGAAATCACTCATGATCAAAGTCTTTGGCTGTATAGTGAGTCACTCTAGTAAATCAAAGTAGGGGGTGTGCTTCTCTTGGTTTATGGTGGGGGACTGTAGCTACAACAATGTGGTAGGGTCATTTACCTCTAGTTAGTTGGACCTGGAGTAGCTCAAGAGAGTAATATTGTTTAACCAGTCTCAATGTGCATTTACCATTAATGAAGATATATGTATCTCCACCTTTGGTTCTTTCACACTTGCTTTAGGGTTTGCACGTGTGGAAGGCATTGTAGCCTTGCATGGCCGGGATGCTGTCTGTAGTCTTGAATCATGTCTCAGTGACTTCACAGATGTCAGCATCTTCCAAGGTGAAGAGTGCATACAGGAATTGCAGTTTCCTGTTTAAGCTCCTAGCATTAAGCAGCATAACCTTGAATTTGTCTTGGATGGATTTATTTTTACATCATAAATTTTGTTGTTTGGACATTGCCTAAAAAGGCACTATGGGGGAAGCAAGTGCCTTTGCCAGTATCCAAAAGCATAGAAGAGACAGAAGAAGACCATCTGGCAAAGCAGCGTGATCTATCTACCATATCATCCCAGGCTGGCAGATACTGGATCCCCCTGGGTTGACACCAGAAGCTAAGCCAATTGTTGAAGTGAATAATTTTTTGTCTATATTGTGGTATCATCATGGGTAAAAGTAGAATGCTATTTAAGGCTGTGGACATACCTGCCTGGGGCACATAATCTGAGAGTTCAGTCATGTCTCTGTTTATATAGTCCAAAAGGTACATCTTGGGTCATTCACACCAGTGTGTACTATTACAGAGTTGAGTGACTTGAATACTTGTGTGATTTCATAGAACCTGCACCTGACAGGCTGCTGACTGTGACTTTGGGACATTTGTGTATCTCACTATGGTGTCACCTATGACCAGTAGTAGCTTTGGTTTTGCGGTGTTTTGTCTTAGGGACTTATTTACTGAGATGCTAGTGTGTGTGTTATGTGTAGTGGATTCTATTTGCTTTGCAGTGCGTGCAAGTGGTTTTTGCTTGGGAGGTCTCAGATCTTTTGGTAGGCTTCTATTGAGCACCTCCACATATGTATGTTTATGTGGTGCGACCTTGTTTTGTGTGAGACATGATGTGTGCATGCAGACAACCTGTTTGATGTCTGGTCTGTTGTTACATAAAATAATTAATTCCAAATTCATAGTGTAATTACATCTGTCACATATTGTATTTGTTTGTTTTAGAAGTAAGTGGTCATCAGTATACATCAGGTAATTACTACATTGCCTCAGGACGCCCATGTCAATCAGGCTGGCCAGAGATACAGTTGGGGAGTGAGCTAGTTTGACCAGATTTTGCACTAGAATTAACAAGTGGGTTTATTCAATTGAAGGCTAGGGGTGAACACTATGGCAATGATTCTCAGTGAGCAAATGAGTTTCCTGTAATGCAGCAGGGAAGCTTGGGGTGATCACTAGCAGATGTCTAGGAGAAAATTGTCTATCAAGGCGTTTGCATCTATAGAAGCCACTGCTGAACTCCATTGATCACTGTGCAGCTGTGCACAAATGCGAGGCTTAAAAACAGGTAAAATTTAACACTTTTAAGCTAAACTGCCAATGAGAAAGCACGCAATGAGTTTTCTTCCAGTGATCTACAACTCAGATGAGGCTCAGACTACAAACTTCTGCCACAATAGTGCATAATGTAAGATGGCTGGAATTGTGCTCAAGGATAACAATACAGTCTAGATTCAGCAGATCTGAATCTGGTCTATGCCATGTACTAGCTACTTAAAGAAACAGGACAGCCTTTTTAAAGTGCAGAAAAATACAGTAAGATTAGCAAAATGAGGCAGCAAGATGATAAAATATAGTCAGCAAAGGAAACTCACAAGGTAGTTATTTTTTCGACTTTAGCAGTGGCTGCTTTGGATTTCAGCAGATCTCTCCAGATCTCTGGCAAAAGTCACCAAACATGGAGCAGCTCTGGATAAAAAGGGTAAACCTGTGCAAATGCTAATCCACTGCCTGCTATCAATATATTAAATGACTGAATGACTTGAGTCCCACTTACTTAAAAATGATAGCAGTACCTACCATATGTCACAACTAGGGTCTGCTGTTCACCCACTCAGGGTCCTGCTTATGATTCATTTTCTGGTATTCACCCCTTTGCTTACAATGATACAGTTGAATGCACTACCTCAGAGGCTGTGGGAGTGCCCCTCTTTGGCTGGCATCCTAGGTCAGTAAAACATATCTTTAACTCGCATAAGAAAGGCATGATGATAATTTACATTTCCACTGCTACTGTTATTGTGTGATAAATGCCTATTGTAAATTTCCTCATGGTGTTTTGGTAAAATACACCTAATATAAAGTTGAGGTTGAATGATCCTAAAAGTCAGGATATTATCAGTACATTGAAAGCTACTATTGGCATCCATGGTATTCCTGGTGCTACGATGATAGATAATCATCTGCAATGTACGAAAGCAGAACTAAAGAATGTTTTCAAGGAAAACTGGTCCAGACCTATTCCTTCAAAACGTAAGTATGCATGGTCAAATGGTCATTAAGTGAAAGGGACATGCACGCCTACACTGTCAAATCCTAATCATGCAGAGTGAAATAGTCAAGCTGAAATAATAGTTCAAAGCATGAAGCACTGCATTTGGTGGAAACAAACATAAGACGCTATACAAACATGAGGAATTTCACAGTAAAGGAAATGTCTAGCTTTGGCTCAATGCAGTAATGGGATGGACTGATAACTTGACCAAGCTGACCTGGCTGGAGTAGATACCTGGGTGCAATATGAGCCAGGTAGGAAGGACAGCAGAAAGTGGCATAGCCAGATTAACTCTCCCAGGAGAGATACTGAGGGGCATTTTGAAGGGCACATCACTGACCAATATATCTCTGGTGACAGTTCCATAGAGAAATGAAGTCATTATTATGAATGTGATGTCATAGGTGTAATTAGCAGCCAGTCACTGGAGGATCTGACATGGAAGGAATGATAAGGCACTTGCCTGCTCACCTCTTTTGGTGGAAAAGTGCAGCAGCTGCAGCATGCTGGGTCGCATCCTTTTCTCATGATTTGCACTGCAGAGTGGGGATAATTGAAACAACAGGATGTCAGCAGTCAAAAGAGTTGAGTGCAGTATCAGTGTGCAGCATCTAATGAATGTGTGTGTGGATGCAGGACAGATCTAATATCAGAATGTCCACTGAATGTCCCTGCAGATGATGTTCATAGCATACAGAAGGCTACAGTCCTCCTCCACTTTTTCTTATCATCTCTGAGCTCATCTGATACAGGTCACTGATCTACCAGTATGAAGGGGAACTGACACTCTATGCCAGACATCTAGAACATTTAGGGATCAGACATCTAGAACATTTAGGGATGCAGCAGCAGCTGAGGTGGAAGGAGGAAATGAAGGCAGATGCCTCACTGTCATAGATATCCTAGAACTAACCTCAGACATGTGACAAAAAGAAATAGTCAATATCCAATCAAGACTGGATACCTAGGGGGAGCTGTCAATCTGAATAGGGAGCAAAGGGCTGTCTGACAAGCTGCATCACTCACAGAAGTTGATGATGGCCTCATATTGTCTTTCCCTAGCACTTATGGGGCACACAGATGGGGCATCAGGGCATAACAAAAAAAAAAATCTGTAGGCTGCTTGAATGATGTCTGTGCACCAGTTTGCTATTACTAGCACAAGAATACATGTAGCTGTAGAAATCAACTAGATGACAAATAAAAATGGAGACAAAAAAAATTTTAAAAATATGTAAAGAGAACTGCTGTTGTAGCGACTTATGCTATACCTTTTTTTTCTCTCCTTTCTCATAACTCCCCCTAGTGACTCCCTTCATTTCATTTCCACTCCCTCTCCCTTTTTCCTTTCTCATAACTCCCCCTAGTGACTCCCTTCATTTCAATTCCACTCCCTCTCCCTTTTTCCTTTCTCATAACTCCCCCTAGTGACTCCCTTCATTTCAATTCCACTCCCTCTCCCTTTTTCCTTTCTCATAACTCCCCCTAGTGACTCCCTTTATTTCATTTCCACTCCCTCTCCCTTTTTCCTTTCTCATAACTCCCCCTAGTGACTCCCTTCATTTCAATTCCACTCCCTCTCCCTTTTTCCTTTCTCATAACTCCCCCTAGTGACTCCCTTCATTTCATTTCCACTCTCTCCCTTTTTCCTTTCTCATAACTCAGCTTAGTGACTCCCTTCATTTCATTTCCACTCCCTCTCCCTTTCCTCCTTTCTCATAACTCACCCTAGTGACTCCTTCATTTCATTTCCACTCCCTCTCCCTTTTTCCTTTCTCATAACTCCCCTAGTGACTCCCTTCATTTCATTTCCACTCCCTCTCCCTTTCCTCCTTTCTCATAACTCACCGTAGTGACTCCCTTCATTTTACTTCCACTCCCTCTCCCTTTTTCCTTTCTCATAACTCCCCCTAGTGACTCCCTTTATTTCATTTCCACTCCCTCTCCCTTTTTCCTTTCTCATAACTCACCCTAGTGACTCCCTTCATTTCATTTCCACTCCCTCTCCCTTTCCTCCTTTCTCATAACTCACCCTAGTGACTCCCTTCATTTCACTTCCACTCCCTCTCCCTTTTTCCTTTCTCATAACTCACCCTTGTGACTCCCTTCATTTCATTTCTCTCCCTCTCCCTTTTTCCTTTCTTATAACTCACCCTAGTGACTCCCTTCATTTCATTTCCACTCCCTCTCCCTTTTTCCTTTCTCATAACTCACCCTAGTGAATCCCTTCATTTCATTTCCTCTCCCTCTCCCTTTCCTCCTTTCTCATAACTCCCCCTAGTGACTCCCTTCATTTCATTTCCTCTCCCTATCCCTTTCCTCCTTTCTCATAACTCACCCTAGTGACTCCCTTCATTTCACTTCCACTCCCTCTCCCTTTTTCCTTTCTCATAACTCACCCTTGTGACTCCCTTCATTTCATTTCCTCTCCCTCTCCCTTTTTCCTTTCTCATAAATCACCCTAGTGACTCCCTTCATTTCATTTCCACTCCCTCTCCCTTTTTCCTTTCTCATAACTCACCCTAGTGACTCCCTTCATCTCATTTCCACTCCCTCTCCCTTTCCTCCTTTCTCATAACTCACCCTAGTGACTCCCTTCATTTCATTTCCACTCCCTCTCCCTTTTTCCTTTCTCATAACTCATCCTATTCACCTTTCCCTGTTCTACTCTCCTCCTCAAATTCTTCCTCCCTCTCACCTCATGAAACTTTGTGTGCATAAGTGCTTGCACTCCAAATTATATTTATGTACTACAAAATACTTGTTTTAATTGCATTCAATGCTTTGTTACAACACCTTGCTCAAATGTTATTATTATGTCTTTTATATTACTGTGTTTTTAGCATTTTTGAAAATTGTATTGTATTTAACTTTGTTGATATAAGCCTTGTAATAATTGTATATGGAGCTTTTCTCCCCTGGCCTCCATTTAAAAAGGGCTCATTTTGGCCCAATGGACTTTCCCAGTTAACAAACTGCAAATAAATAAAATATCAACATACTACAGGAAAAAGCAGAAAACACCTTACAGCAGAAATCCATGACTTTTTTAGAAGGCTATAAAGGAATATATGTAGATATTATTCATACAGGAACATATTCCCCAGCAGTATGCGTTACTACAGATGTCTCTACTAGCTTGACTTGTCCCAGTTTTCATGCCTATAGATGCTTCAGAAGTTATATCCGCTCACAATGCACAAGGATTCAGCAATACCTGAAAGTCATGCACAGTGTTGACTCTACTAGTGATATATATATATATATATATATATATATATATATGTACTTGATTTTAACTGTATTAATTAATCACTGAAGAAGGGACATTCCCGAAAGCTTTGGTTTTAATAAAGTGAGCGTTTCTTACTCCATTTAATTTCTCTTGGATATTCTTCATATTGAGAATAGAGGAAACTTAGAACCGTGGTTGGAATTGGTTTTATACTTGACTCTACTAGTGATCAGCCAACATCTCACTTTGGGTCCGTTGCTATACCAAACAGGATACAGAATAGTCCCACTAACACACACACACACACACACACACACACACACACACGCGCGCACACACACACGCGCACACACGCACACACACGTCTTCCATTATCATATTCAAAACTGTCTAGTTCTGCTATTGTTTGGTCTCTAGCTTAAGCCCTTAAATTGTCACTTTCATCCTATATGATACCTCATCTCTGCTGCATTTTGGTCAAGGTGTTGTGTCCACTTCGGCCAATGATGTTATTCTCATTTCTGTTCTTCACCCAGTGGCTAAGAATCATGTAGAAGACAATGATGCAACAGGGTACACAAATCTGTGATTAAACAACACTTCAACTAGTTAGTCACTCACATCCAAGGAGAAGAATAGAGGCACTATGACAACTTGGATTCTGATACATTTACAGATAGCAGAGTAATTGTATAAAGGCAAAGAACACCTAACTAGTGCAAGCTTTGTTGGCCTCTTTAAGGCCTTCAGCACTGCCCACCACCCTCTTCCACTTACATGTCTTACCTCAGCCAGCATTAGCTTCCCAAATACATTTGTTTCAATGTTTACCTTGTTGGCAGATACTCCAAAATGCAAAATAGTATTCACATCCTCCTCCACTGTCCCCAGTGACATGAATTTCACAAGGTTCAATTATATCCACCATACTTTTCTTTCTTTTTTGTCAACAACCTTCTGGATGACATCTGACCACTGAAAATAATGTTATACACAGATATGTGTATTGCCAGGTCAGGACCTTCTCCATCTATCAAAAATAAATGGAACAAGACCTGACCACTCTCAGTAAACACCTACCTTTTACCTAATCTTATCCTTAACATTGAAAAAATACATATTTATCAGATCTCCACAGAAGCTCATAAAGTGCTCCAAACCACTGTCCATCTCCTATAACTAAAATGATATGTTAGAAATAGTTCCTTGCTGCAGCAATCTTGGTATTTGGTTAGACTTCCAACATCACATTCAAGTCACAAAATCAAAAGTAAATAAAATAATCTTCTGGGCCAGGAAATATCCCACTTTCTCTGTCCTGCAGCAAAGCCTGTTGTAGGATGAGGAGCCCTTCTCCTATAACTGGAATATAGTACTTACACTTACAGCTTCTACCTCACAACAAAATCTTGCCTCACTTCAGTGTACCTCTATTTTCATCTTACTTTAACAAAGCCCAAATCAGTTCCCATACCCCAAAGAACTACACTCCTAATGCAAAGCCAAATGTTCAAAGTAATAAAATAACCAATGTTCCCCTTTTAGGATCAAAATTCCCAGACAGAGCTTTACCCTCCATATAAATTCAGATCCCTAACACATCCTCATGCCTGCATGCTCCACCTACTTAACTGAAATGCACTAATCATCCATTCTTGCCCAAAACATCTGTAAAGCCATAGCTGATAATCTATAATCAATGCTATCCTTCTAAACTTCAGAAAGGAGTTGAAACACTACCACTACAAACAAGCAAGCTATACGTGTTTTATAAATGCCCCAGTACATAATGCACCCTTATCATCACATCCAGCTATGGTCTGCAAAATGTCCACCTGCAGTCACTGCTGGAGCAGTGTTAACTAACATCATGTAACTTACTGAGGGCCTGCACCTAATACTTTTACTTTACTTATCTGCAACTAACTGGGCAATCACTAGCACAATCCACAAGCCACTTCAACTGGTTAACACTTGATTTTCATTGTTACATTGCTTTAACCTACCTATCCCTATCTGCTCTACCTTCAACCTGGGAAGTGATTCATGCCTTTCTCTCATACCAGGACGTTGTACCTTATAGTAAGAGCGTTCTATTCATTGTGAGTACCAGAAACATGACTGCAACACCTAATTGTATAGTCAAGAGTGCTCACTCTGTCTTACAAACTGTAAATATCACACATGTAACTGGTTACATCTCTTGTGTTAATCTTTGCTTCCTTTATTTGAAATACTGACTGTAACCTGTAGACCAAACTTAAAAATGGTCTATATGGATCAGTGCCCTAGTCAGCAGGGTCCTACATAAATAAACAAACAGATGAAAGAATAAATAATTGTTGAAGAATAAAGCAGTAAAGTAGACAGCACACTGGTGAACCTTAGAAGTACAAAAACATTCCCCAGATCCTGAAAAATCCTAAACCAAAGATTACACCATCTTGTGAACACCTTTTTCTCACATTTCAGCAATATTGCTCATTTCACTGAAAAGCTTTTAAGTAATAATAGGAGTCAATTAAAAATGAATGACTAATCCTGTCTCTTCAAACGTTACTGCGATCTTCCCCAGATATGCAAAGCAAAATACCCTTACAGTAATACTGGCATAACTGATTTAATTTATCAAATATAAAAAATTACCTTTGACTACAATCATATTTATAGACCAGCAAAGGGGAGTGGTATGTGTTGACCACATAGCATTAAGAGTGAGAGAACTTCTAAATGGTTCTAGAGTTGTCCATTAAACTGAAACTTCGATGTTGTGATGGGAAGAAAGTGCTGTAACCTGAGTACACTTAATTCAGGTACACAAAGTGGTTCTGTACAATTCCACTATCTTCCCATTGTTCATAAATGATGCCTTACCAATGTGTGTTGCATAGCAGATTTCTTGCTCATGATCTTATTTTTATTAAGAAATAGTGACTGCACAATTACATCTAGTATAAACGCATCATTTTCTATTTGAAATTGTGCAGTCCACAATCTCTTTTCAATTTGAATTCACTGCCATTTTAGGTTCTATCTGTGTACTAGCAGAGATTCAACGTTTTTATAATGTTCTTTTTTCTCCCTGATTATGAAACTGAAGAGCTGGAATTAATAACCCAAACGGCTTACAAGGTAGGCCACATTTTTTTGTTTTATTCATCAGGTTATGGCTTTGTTTTCCAAGAATTTTATTCTTGAGAAAACATTGGGAGAATGGCTTTATCAGATTATAACAGTGAATCAGCATAAAAAAAATGATATTTAGCACAAGCAAGTTATTTGGAACTTGTCAAAAAAGATGCATTCTAATGGAAATGAGATAAAGGACCTAAAAGATGTGCAGTTAAGAAAGCAAATAACAACTGCTTTGGTTTAGTTTAGATGTACGAGTAATTGCAGTGCCTTGCCTTCTGCCAAACAATGTTTTGTGCAAATTCTTTTTTTTTTGCCAATAAAACTCTTTAGTTATTGCTAATTCTGAAAACTTAGTCTTATGCCAAAATATCAACGTGTCCCAATTCAGCAATATTAACTCCACAGCCTATGGAAATAAGCTTCCCATATTTATTAGACAGTGTAAAATCCAAGTAAAATTCAAAGTTCAGTTAGATTAATGGACATGGTGGTCATGTATCCCTATCCCAGGAGACACTGGCTTCTAACTGTAAAAAATTAAAGCAATATCTTATATCAATCTCCCCTTTTCCTTCTGTAATTCTGCATTCTCCCTTTCCCTGTAGCACAGGCCACACTAAAGTTGTTTTAACGACAGCTCAAAATTATCTCCATTTCTTACCGTCATCATCTGAATTAGTAGTCGTCCTTCAAGGTGTCTTCTATTACAACTTTGTTGACTAAGCCAAGGATGGCTCACATGCTGCTACCATAGTAAAAACCTGTGATGCTAAAACTAGTAAAAATAGTTTATGATAGTCATTTAAGGGCTTGTCACAATGTTTACATTCTCAAAAATGCTTTACAAATTACTTTGCCTGAACTCCTAAGTACCATGTGGACAACAAAAAGCCTTGACACAATTGCTCTGTTCTGATGCAAACAACAATAAAAAGTGCCTTACCAGTGTCAAGATCACAGGGCCTGCTTCTCTAATGGCAACAGGAAGATGAAAGGATTGAATCGTCTTTAGCGTTTTGTTTATTATTTGCACAGTCAGGAAGACTAACTAATTGAAGGCAATAGGCTGCATTATCTTGTGGTGGTGTACTTCTCCCAATTATTTGTACTAGGTGTGTTTCCTTTTTCTCAGGCAAGGCTATGATATAAGATTAACAGATGCTTATTATAATTTTTATTTATTTATTTTAATGTAAGTGCATAATTCACAGGACATCAAGGTCTGTACACATTGCATATCAGCCTTTTCCACTGTACAAAACTGTGTTAGTATTCCTAAGGATACTAGTTTTAATTACATCAGTTGTGGAGTCTAGTCCAAGTATTCAACTGTCCCAGAGCACTGTCTGGCTAAATAACTTGCTTAGAGTGAAACAGACAAATAGAGGCTAAGTGAATCAAGCCCGGAAATACAGGAAGCAGTTGATTAACAGTTACACGAAGTGACTGCAGAATATTATAATGCAATGAGACTGGAATAGTTTCTCTGATTAGGACATTGTTTTTTGAACATACTGTAAATATAGCCCATGCTAATACAGATCTTTGGTTAACAAATGTGGTGCACACTCTATAATTTATATTTCTATGCAGAGAGTATTTAATTGTTATGTTGTGTGTTTTGCAGCCCGGTTAGTAACCATAAGTATAGATACAGTGTGTGTGTGTGTTTATATGAAAGAATGGTCCAGGAAACATACCTCATCCCCTACACTCCTAGGAAACCATGATGATGCCACAGTGGCTGTGAACTTCTTCCTCTAGGAGCTGAATGTCCCTCTACAGCATTGGATGGATTGAATCTACAGCACAGACACATTTGCTTCTTTGAGTTGAAGTGGCTGCAGTTGATGTGTTGCATAGTGTAACCCTGATTTACCTGTCTTTGAGGAAATATGGCAGAACCATCACAAAGTTCAGCTTCATTAATCAGCCTATACCATTGCCTATTAGTACCTTACTCTATGTGAGGAGGTATACTTTTTATTCTATATATTCTGTGAATGGATGTCAATCAAATTCCTGTGTATTGCAGTGCAGTATACCTGAAAGAAACTGTGCATGTTAAAGAAGAATATAAAATTATTTTATTGACACTTGCAGCACATAAAGGAGAAAAGACATTGCTTAACTTTTAAGTAGCATTTCCTTCACTTACTGCCAAAAGAGATTTTTGTTAACTTGTACCAGTTCTCAATATTCACTTACGTACATCACATAAATGAAATAATTTTAAGTAGAAAATGTGTTATCTAGCAATGCATTTATTTACTCTTTAAATACAGTTGTAAATAAATGCCCATTTTATAATGATATCTGCCAGAGATGTTGATTCACTCTTGCCAGTGATCTTTACCTCTCTTTCTTTCTCCCCCTTCCAGCACTGAAATCAGTTAAAAAACGGACTGGAGTTTTTTGCTTCTTTTCACCTTGTGAATGTTTTTTTTAGATGTAAGACGCAAGAAGGGAAATGAGTCACTCCTCTGCAGCAATGGAAAAATGCTGTGATTCTAAAACACTGCCTGCAGCTTTTAACTAACTGCTAGAAAAGTTTTGTGTTTACCTGCTTGTTTCATCAGGGAAGTGTAGACATTACTTGGAGGCAGAGCTGAAAGTTTGCGAAACTCGGAAACTTTTCTACAGACCATTAAATACCTCACTTTTATACGCAGTTTCATAAAAGCTGCAGGCAGTAATTTGGAATTATGAATGCAAAAAGAAATCAAACTTGTTTATAATCTATGTGATTCAATATAAAACTGGTATTTTTGAGCAAACAGGTTACATGTTTATCTCTGAAAATCCAATAAAGCTACACAATAATAATTCTCATCTATGATCTTAGTTGTGTATCTATACTTTATACCTCTCAACTGTACAGATTTTTGCAGTGTCTCCAGATTTTTTCCTCATATTTTTGATATGTTCCTCATAAAATTAGTGATTTTCTGGCAAATCACTGGAAGATCCGAGGACGAAAGTCACTAAATAATTATATACATTTGTGTTTCAGACTTCATAACCTTCAGAAAAAATGCATGCTAAGACAAATCCTGTTATTCTAGCCACTTTCTAAGTATATAACAGCATTATTTAAAATCTGTCCCTATTTGTGGGCTTTTTTCCCCTCATTTGTTAGGCTTTGCCCAGATTTCTTGAGCTAAGAAGTTGAGAGGTATGTGTTTTAGTTCTGTGCACGTTTGTTTTACAGGTGGCTTTTGATGCCAACTTCCCAAAAACCTTTCATCCCTGCAATTAACCAACATGACCATGTTAATTAACTTTACTGTAACTTCAAGTGTCAACTTTCTGTTGTGTAAAATAAATGTGTTTTAATTTCTAGTACTTCCAATGGATATTTATTAATGCATGGCTCCATCTCGCAATACTGAGATGAATGACAGACTCCAGGGGACTGTTAGATGATGTTTCTTATATTACATGGCATTTCATACTGCCTTCCAGCCTGTGAAGCAACAACTATGTCTGATATTATGCCCAGTTTCAAAAAGTGACTAAACGGGCATGCAGATATATCCAAAGATTCACTGTTATGTATTCTTCATGCTGCACTGGGTTAGTATTTAATACATTCTATAGGTAATGTACAGCAGGTTCAAGTCCACTTTTGGGCAGTTTGTAGTGAAATACTTTCACAGAAGCACTTGTTGGAAATAGGAATGATTTAAGAATACTGGAGAAGGTGTAAGAAAATTATCTCACAGTCTCAGTTAAGGTGCATAAATCAAAGTGCTATGCTGGAAAACAACCCCCAATCTTTTGGTTAAATGAGCCATTTGAACATAACCACTTGATGAAAACTAGTGTCACTTTAGGGAATGCTGATAACTTTTTAATCCTTCCAAGTCTTTTTGGTTTCTAATACCATGACAGGAATGGACGCCATTCCTAAGTCAAAGTATTATCAAAGTTCATGAAATTAGTATTGTTTCAATCTTTGATGTTAGCCAGAAGTGCTCTTTGCAGCACCCGCAATGTGCCCAGTAACGACTCCTACTGCAATTTGTATGGAGTTACATGTATTGATAGCATATCTAAGTATGATTATAAATTCTTTTTTATAAGATCCATTGCTCTGGAACTGTCTGGGTATCCTTCTTCCATATTGCCCTCATTTTTGCCTCCAAATTTTGGTATTTTAGGATTTATTTAATTAATTAATTAATTAATTAATTAATTAATTTAGCGGGAAATTCCAACTGCATGCAAGTTCTTTTTTCAGCGGATGCCCGGGGAGAAAAGCTTCACATCATGTACATGATAAATAGAAATACAAAGATGCAGCAATAGTAAACAACATCAGAAGTTGTTGGCTTTAATACAATAACAAGATATTGATTCCAGTATTTTTCAGCTACTGCAGTATTATAATGTTTGCACAATCTCCAGTGCAACAGTCTTGCCACATTATTATCCCTTTCAGTATACAGTCCTCCTGCCATTAGTATATCACAAGGAAGTAGATGAGCAAATATTTCCAATTCTGTTTCACAAAACCTACATTTCTTGGTTTCTCCCAAATGTTTAATGGACTTTGTAAACCAACGTATACATAGTCCACTATCTTGAGCTGCTAATATTAACCTTTCATTTTTTTGGTTTAAATTCACCTCTGCATAACGATTCCTGTATTTAATCCTAATCAACATGAGGATGTTTTAGGAGTTTTCTATACTTGCAACTATATTTATGAATTTTCCACATTTCTTGCCTTCACATTATCTTATATTCCTTCTTTTGTTTTTTGGCACATTCAGTTGCTGCCTGATTCTTATCTACGTCTCGTTTGATTTTTATTCCCACTTGACACCAATGTGCTTCTGCTAAACTGAGCAGGGAAGCCATTTTAGAGTTATTCTCCTCATGTTTCAAAACTTTCACTATATTTGGGTCTTGCGAGGTCAGCAGATATGTATGCAGTCCCACAATTGCCGATCTATATATGTAATCAGTTTCGAGGAGGTCCATACATCCTTCAGAACAGGTAATACATAATCTTGGTGTGCACTGATTTTTATAAATCATTCGATGACCATGAAGCATCCGTCTTGTTTTCCTTTTGAATGTAACGTTTTCAGGATTCGACAAGGCACCCAGATTCAGTGCAGATGCAACAGTTACTATCTATTCAACAAATCAAGTAGTCCAGCTAAAAATACCTCTATTATTGAGTTATCAATGTTCAATCAATATTTCCAAGACATGCTATTCATGAGCAATTGATATCAGATGATTGTCCTCAATTTATAGTCAGGACTTTGGATATGACTTTTATGCAGTTTCAGTATCTTAGCAATATCAACACTTAGCTTTGATATGGGAAAGATGTGAAAGCTGTGAATTTTATGATCACACCAGCCATAGCAGTTCATATCCCAGTTATGAGGCAATTGTGCAGAATGGTAGCCGTGGAAGCATAAGGTGATATCCTTCAGATAATGTGCTATATGTAAGACCCCCCCCCTTAAGTAGATCCAAGGAAAGGGTAAAAAGGTTACAAAGGTAAACCATATAGTAAAAAGTGCAAGAAAGACTCAGCCAACATAATGTGTAATGCCTTAAACCTCCTGCAATGGAGGTCCATGGGATGTATGCAAATGACTCCTTCAGGACATAACCGTGTTTCAGCTATATGCCTTCTGAATGCCCATGACTTTCACTTTCTTAAGTCTTCATTGGTAGATTTAGGTCAATAAATCCAACCCCCCACTAGCTGTAAACAAGCATGGACTTTTTATGACCTCACCAGTGCAACCTAAGTGGATTGTTTGGCTATAATTTAGAAACACATGGCTTAAAACCTAGACTGATGCCCATACACATTAAGGCACCTGTGAACATTCCAAACAACATTCCAATCAATGTGTAAAATTATTACACAGACAATCCGTTCAGTACAAAGTGCAAAAAAGACTAAGCCAAACTGCAGTTTTCACTGTGTCATAATTTGAGCCTCCTGTAGTAGAGGCCCATGGGTATATGGAAATGACAACTAAGGGACATAACAGTGTTTCAGCTATGTGGCTTCTGAATGCCCAAGACTTTTGGCTTTTTAAGTCTTTATGGGTACATTCAGGCCAGTAAAACCAAATTCTGCTAGCTGTAGACATGCCATGTTTTGGATATTTTTATGAAGGGGTCATTGGTGTATATCCCATGTGCTTCCACTGCAGGAGGTTTAAAGTATTACACAGTGCAGACTCTACTTTGGCTGAGTCTTTCTTTTCTTGATAGTTCAGGTGGATATTAAAAATATCATGTTATTTTCTACTGGAAATCAGGGAGCTTTCTTTAAAACAAACAAAAAAACATGTTTCTCAGTATATTAAAACGCATTCAGAGCTCAGCTTTCCAATAAACTACATTTAAAACACTAATGTAGAATATACATTTCTCTAGTTTTGTCATCCATGCCTTTGGTACACACATTTTCCAAAGTTAATTTAGTTCTTACTGTTTTTATGTTTCATTTTCTTCCATGTATTTTTTTAATTCCATATAGCTCCTTATCAATGTGTTCATCAAATTGTCCCTTATAGTGGTATGTAAATTTGTGGATTATTCCAAATCATTCATCTTATCATTAATGGTACTACCTCTTGGGAATGTTTTACTATCTTCCATGTCTCAGACCATTTTTACTATACAATATTTTTATATTTTATAAGAAATAGCTTGCATTCCTTTCTAGTACCATCAGTATGCAAGGATATGCACTTAATAGTCTGCAGATGAATAAACTATCCCCTTAGTTACAAAAATAATTGCTTTGCCTGCAGTTTTCAAGATTAAGAGTCTCCATTTTAGATGCAGAAGTCACGTATACAAAAATGCCAATATCAAAAAGTGGCATAGCTAGGAATTTTGGAACAGTACAGCAAGTTTCAGACTGCAGGACCAGTCTTTGGTCAACTGGTGCCCTAGGCAAAAGGGTTCCACTGCACCTCCCTCATACCAACCTGTTCCCCCATCATGATCTACCTACACAATCCAAATTACTTTTTCCTTCCTTTTTTCTCACAGTTTGTCTTAATCTTCAGTTTTTTCCTGTATTCATTCAACATATGTTAAAGAAACAATTTTTTTTACTACACAAAAAAAATTATAAATAAATAAATACTGGAAAAGTGCCCCTGCTACAGTGATGCCCTAAGCAGCAACCTAGTTTGCTTTTGCCTAAGGTCAGCTATGCCAGAATGTAATACTCACCTACTTCATGCTTCTAAAGAACATAGCTTTTCCATAGCACACAAACAAAAATATCATGGCATGGTTAGAAACTAAAAAAAATCAGTCATACTAAGAAACTAAAAACAAAAAAGCAGTAACTTTATGAAGTGCAACCATGGTAAATAGTCCAGAACTTTGTTTGTATTCCAATGACATATTTGCCTTCATTAGTGATGGAAGTATGTCCAGAGAAATGTGTTCTTATTTTCAAATCTGATCTACAAATTTCTTTAAATATAGAAAACTCTCAAGAAATTAAATGGAAATTAAATAAAGAGAACTAATAACAAATACACTAAAAGTATGAGCAGCACTACTTGCATTGTAACGTGACATCAGTATTCCCTAATGTGACATCAGCATTCCTTAATGTGACATCAGTATTCCCAAATGGGACAGCAAGAAAAAACATCAGGAAAATATCAAGCATTTGGAAAAACTCATGTGAATAAATTTAAGTAACTTGTGGTTTTAGCAGACATTTTTTTAATTTTTTTATGCCCTAATGGGATATCAGTGAAGTGAAGGATTTAGTGCAGAAAGTCTAACACAAGTTACATCACAGCATGATGGAAAAACAAGTCCCCAAAATAAGGAAAAATAAAAGGAGCAGGAGACATCTGAAGAAGAAATTTGGACATGGGAAAGAAAAAGAGATTTAATATTGTGTAATATTTATGCAAAGGAGAGAACAAAACTGTTGTTGTTGTCTTTCGGCTTTTCCCGGTTAGGGGTCGCCACAGCGGAACTCCGGTACACTAATGATTGGCAGTAGATTTTCACGAACGCTGAGGTGCCAACTCGATGTTCAACCTTTAACGAAGGCATGCCCATTTACGCATGTCTTTCGAACGCCCACCCAACCGCAGAGAGAGCAAAACTAATCAATAGAAAAAGAGCAGCACCAACGATATTTGAAGAGAAATACAGGCAAAGGCATCCAGACATGGAAAATTTTACAATACAAAGAATAAGAAAACAAAGAGGAAAAGTAGATTAGAGGATTAGTAATGGAGAAGTTAAAGAAATAGAAACTAAGGTCATGGATTACCTGCAAAGTAAAGGATTTAGTGCAGAAATTCTAACTCAGATAACATCATATCAGGACAGAACAATGGGTCCCCAAATTAAGGAGAAACCATTGGAGTAGGAAACATCTGATGAGCATCCATATGAAGATACTTGGAGCCTTTAGTAGGAAACCCATACAAATATTCTGTTAGAGTTGCACAGCAAAGGAAGGAACGGGAAACTGTGGCTACTCTGGTACAGTCAGTGTTGTGGAGTGATAGGCCAGTAAGTTCCCATATGAAAGAGTAATGGATGACATAGGATAAAACTGAGCAGAATGTGGCACAAGAAGATGCTCTGGAATGTTCTACAGAATGCCTGCAGGAAATGGAGAACAAAGAACGTGCCTTCAGTTTAGAAGAAAATGATCTAAGAGAAAAGTTGCTTGGGTTAATAGAGATGGCAGACTCATTAAGATCAATGAAAGAAACAGACTACAGAAAGTCAATGAAACCCAAAAATTAAAAGTTTGATAAAACAAATAAACACAGTAATTAGGACTGTCCATAGAGATTCATGTGATATAAGAAAAGTAAATAGGATATAATACTGTGGCGCTAACTTAATAACAGATAAAGTCTTACCACAAAAAAAGTAAGGGAAAGAAAGCAGAAAAATTGAATGTCATCATTGAATTATCAACTAGACAAAACTATAAAGCAATTAAGACAAGACTTCTCACTGTTAGAAGAGTATAGAAGAGGGAACAGATCAACAAAAATACTCAGAAATATAGACATGATAAAAGCAATATGCAGGATCAGAACAGATTGTACACTATCTTAAACTAAAAATATCAGCACAAGCAGAAAAACTTTGAAGATATGCAGATAAATATAAAAGAAATGTACAAAATAAGCACTTTATTGATGACCCCAAAACGTTTTATAGAGAAATGGGAAACAAGGCAAAAGGAACTGAAACAAAACCAAAAATAGAAGAAATAGATACATTTTGGAGAAATATCTATAAAGATCCTGTGAAATATAACAAAGATGCTAAATGAATACAAAGAGTAAAAGAAAGAATAAGAAGTTCAAATAAACAGGATATGAAATGGGAAGAAGTAACAGCCAGAGAGATTGAAACAAAGTTAGAAAAAGCTCCTAACTGGAAAACTCAGGCCTAGATGCAGTACCTCTCTTCTGGCTAAAAGTATTAGCATTTTTATATGAAGATTTAACCATGAGTAATAACTATTTATATGCGCACCCTGAACAAACACCAACCTTGATATCAATAGGAAAAATAATATTTTTACTTAAAAGTGAACCTGCAAACTATCCTAAAATCTATAACGATGTATAAACTACACACTGAAACTGATGCCAACAGAGTTTATAGTCATTTAGAAGAAAACTCAATGATGGCAATAGAACAAAAGGGTAATAAAAGATAGTTATATGGAACAAAAGATCCTTTGTTGTTGTTAAATAAAGTTATAATAGAGAACTGTGAAAAGGAGAAGAATCTAAATATGGCATGGATAGACTATGAAAAAGCATTTGACAGTATCCTACATTCATGGATAAAAGAGTGCTTAAAATGTATAAGATTCACCCTCTACTGATTGATTACATTACAGTAACCATGAAACAGTGGCAAACTACTTTGCAGTTAAGAACCAAAATGAAACAGGAAACGCAAGGAATTACCAACTGCATAAACCCGAACAAATGCACGGCCAGGGACAAGGTCAACAACTCCTTATTCGATTTCGTGTGCATATAACATTTTTTTTTAATTTTTTAATTGTGGTGATGGGACAGAGGAACAAGTGCAAGTGTTAGTGTTAATGTGTATTTAAATAATTTTGGAGGTGTACTTTCAGTCATGTGACCTTGTATGTAATAATTTTTTTATTCTGATGAACTGTATGTTATATGCACACAAAAACACTTACTTCTTGTGAATAAAGGAGTTGTTAACCTTGTCTCTGGCTGTGCCTTTGTTCAGGTTTACTTTGTAGTTAAGTCATGATAGAGGACAAATTATTATTCCAGGCATAAAAATTCAAAGATGAATCTCTGCCAGTGTTGCTCTTTTGTCTTGCCCTTAACCTATTAAGCTGTCTGCTTAACAGTGTAACGACTTCTCATTTTCTTTTTTTGTAGATGATTTAAAACTGTATACTTCATCAGATGAGGAACTGCAAGTTGTCAAAATGTTTTTAGATGATATAAGAATGTCATTTGTTCTTGATAAATGTGCAAAAGCAACCGTTAATGTAAGAAAGCTGCAGCACCAAGAAAACAGTTTGGGACAGGAATGTGATATAAAAGAACTTGAGCAAGAGGGGGTGTATAAATATTTGGGAATTGTAGGATCAACAACAAAACATGAACAAGTGCAAATAAAACTTAATAAGGAATATTTTAGAAGACTTAAATTAATACTGAAAACAGTGCTGACATCTAGGAACAAAGTCCAAGCTATAAATTAATTTGCTCTTCTTTTCCTAACTTACAGTTTTGGAGTGGCTGACTGGCCCCAAAAGGTGTTGGCATACATAAAACTTTGAGGCCCCTCGGAATGATCTTACAATGGAGGCAGGCCTCTAGATGTAATCGCTGCCATTGCAGTCTCTTAAACTTATATAGACTGTTCTCAAACCTTTCAGAACAGTCATAAAATCTGCCCAATCATTAGGTTCTTGAATAGTTTCTTTACCTGTCAAATTCAGGATTATTTTCCATTCTCAGTAGATTCTTAAAATGACTAGTCACAGAGCGTTCTTCACCTGGCCAACAGCAAAGTTCAATATCACTGCCTTCAGGCATGTGTTACTGTAAAATCACAAATTGTAAAATGAAGAAGAATAGACCTGCAGCAGCTAAAGGACACTGAAATATCAAAATTATAAAAATTATCCAACAAATAACAGCGACCACCATGACTAAAAGCATATAATTCTTTAATTAGGATAAGAGCTTTCATACAAAGTGCTTTATCAGATTCATACAAATAATAAAAACTTGCTCCTTAAATACAAAATACATCCAGTAAAGCAATCCAATTAATAATATAACACCCTGTTCTTAAGGGCTGGTTTTAAATGGAAAGCATTGTTCAAACCCAGTTATTTATCAGCCTGCATAGTGGGTATCCAGTTCATTTCAACGAATTCAGGCTTATTAGTTAAATCACCCTCTCGTATATTACATTCAACAATCTGTATTACCTGATAAATGAAACAATGATCTTTATTATCAGCTATATGCTTGGCCAGAGCATTCAAAAAATTACCTTTTTTGGTGTCACCTATGTGTTGCAAAATTCTCTCTAATAACATTCTATTACTTTTAACTATATAGAATGAACAACAAAATTTGCAACTAGCTAAATAAGCATTACATGTTCTACAATCAGCATAGAAATAAAACATAAAACTACGTCCAGATACAGGATGTTTAAAACTACTAGTACCTGATATATATGAGCAAGTCTTGCAATCTCTGCAGGGGAAGTGTACCCATTCTAATAGATCTAGTCTCCTTATTCATATTAGAATTATAGCACAGCTGTCGCTTAAGAGAAAGGTTTGTTTTAAAGGTGAATCGTAGTTCAAGATTTAAAATCCAATTTATTCTATCATCAGATAATAAAATAGGCCAATGTTTATTAATGATGTCATATATTTTATAAATATTACTACTATAAGTCAGAGTTATTCTATCCAGGCTCTTATATTCAGATCTAATATTAGAACTCAATCCTCTATCAGTAGTTCATCTGAAGAAAGGTCTACCCATAGTTGAACAAAGACCTATAGCTTCATTCATAGCAGTCACTACGTCAGCATCCCTATAACCTCTCTCCAAAAAGTCCTTGTATAACGTATCATTAACTTGAACATATTCTCTATCATCCGTGTGTAATCTAGACATACGAAAAACTTGGCCTTTAGTAACATTTTTAAAAACGTGTGGGATGCATGCTGGTATGATGTAATAAAGCATTCCTTCTACATGCTTTGCTAAAAAGTGAACTACCTATAAGGCCTTCATGGAAAGATAATTTCACATCAAGAAATTCTGTGCTAAAATCAGAGCATTTAAGCGAAACTTAAAACAACTAATATGTTGTCCATATAGGTGACAAAACACTTTAATAAGTCTTCAGTTCCTCTCCATAAAATAAAAACATTGTCCACAATTCTTTTATATAATAAAAGATGTGGACTAAAAATGTGATCACCATAGACATTTCCTTCCCAATTTGCCCACACTATATTTGCATAACTATTTGTGCATGGCGTCCCCATTGCCACACCAAGTTTCTGCTTGTAAAAACCAAGTTCAAATGTAAAGATGCCATTCTCAAGTACTAACTCTAATCAAATACCCAACAGTTCTATGTGTGAGGGCATTCTTTCACAGATTCAATACCAAAATTGTTGGGTATAACTGTAAACAAACTACTTATATCTAAAGTGGCAAGTAATATATCCGAATCCAGCTTACCATACAAAGTAGTAAATTCACCTAAGGAGCATATAAGGTCACTAGTATCCTTGATAACAGCAGGTGTCAAATTAAATATTCTGTCAGTTGAGTCTCAGTGTAAATAGATATAAACTCTGTGACCCACGCAAGTCTCAAAACAATAGGGTGCATGGGTGGGTCTACAAGCTGTTTGTGTATTTTTGGCAAACCATGTATCATAGAATGAATGATATGGCACTGCCCTCACACACAGAACTGTAGCGTATTTTATTAGAGTTAGTACTTGAGAATAACATCTTTACATTTGAACGTGGTTTTTACAAGCAGAAATTTGGTGTGGCAATGGGGACGCCATGTGCAAATAGTTACACAAATATATTGCTGGCGAATTGGGAAAGAAATGTTCTCTATGGTGATCACATTTTAGTCCACATCTTTTATTATATAAAAGATTTGTGGACAATGATATTATTTTATGGAGAGGAACTAAAGACTTATTGAAGTGTTTTGTCAGCTATATGGAGCAACATAGTAGTAGTTTTAAGTTTTTGTGTAAATGCTCTGATTTTAGCATATAATTTCTTGATGTGAATGTATCTTTACATGAAGGCCTTATATAGATAGATAACTTTTTAGAAAAGAGTGTAAAAGGAATGCTGCTATTACATCATACCAGCATGTGTCTCACACAGTTTTAAAAATGTTACTAAAGGCCAATTTTTACACATGTCTAGATTACAAACGGATGATAGAGAATATGTTCAAGCTAATGATATGTTATAGATGGACTTTTTGGAGATAGGTTATAGGGATGCTGACGTAGTGAATGCTATGAATGAAGCTATAGGTCTTCGTTCAACTATGGGTAGACCTTACTTCCTAGGAACTAATTATAGAGGATTGAGTTCTAATATTAGATCTGAATATAAGAGCCTGGATAGAATACCTCTGACTTATAGTAGTAATATTTACAAAATATGTGACATCATTAATAAAAATTGGCCTAGTTTATTATCTGATGAAAGAATAAATGGGATTTTAAATGTTGAACCACAATTTACCTTTAAAACAAACCTTTCTCTTAAGCAACAGCTGTGCTATAATTCTAATATGAATAAGGATACTAAATCTATTAGAACAGGTACATTTCCCTGCAGAGATTGCAAGGCTTGCTCATATACATCAAGTACAAGTAGTTTTAAACATCCTGTATCTGGACGTAGTTTTATGTTACTTTCTATGCTGAATGTAGAATGTGTAAAGATTGTTTATTTAGCTAGTTGCAAATTTTATTGTTCATTCTATATAGGTAAAACTAATAGAATGTTAAAAGAGAGAATTTTGCAACACATGGGTGACATCAAAAAAGGTAATTTGTTGAATGCTCTGGCCAAGCATATAGCTGATAATAAAGATCATTGTTTCATTTTTCTGGTAATACAGATTGTTGAATGTAATATACGAGGGGATGATTTAACTAATAAGACTGAAATGGCTGAAATTAACTGGATAACCACTATGCAGGCTGATAAACCAGGTTTAAACAATGTTTTCCCTTTAAAACCAGCCCTTAAGAATAGGGAGCTATATTATTAATTGGATTGTTTTATTAGATGCATTTTGTATTTAATTTTTTTTGTACTGATCTGATGAAGCACTTTATTTATGAAAGCACTTGTCCTAATTAAAGAATTATATGCTTTTAGTCATGGTGGTCACTGTTATTTGTTGGATAATTTTTATTTAATAAAACTAGCAAAACTATTCATAAGGGGCAAACAATTATCTTTGGTTTGCATAACGAGTATGTTTAGAGTAAAACAGGCACAAGAAAAGTATAATGAGCATAATGAGAGATTAAAAGGGCTTAACGAGTATAATAAAATGGTAAATTAAGTGTAAAGCACAAGGAGACTGCATGTTTTTATTAAAAGACCGTGTTTGGGCACAAACTACTTTGTGTTGACCGAAGCCATTCAAAGCATAACTAGAGTTGTTCGAAGTATCTCAGATTGTGCAATGTGTTTGCAGTGTGTGTGCTTTATTACTGTGCAATTATTTCAGAGTTTTCTGTGTGCAAAGTACAGTTATATTGCAAAGTACAGTAATTTCGAAAAGGTTCTTGTGCTGTGTGCATTTGTTTGCAGAAAGCCACCATTTCAGAGTGTTTGTTACACTGTACAGTTATTTCAGAAAGTACATCCATTTTGAAAGGTTCTTGTGTTGTGTACAGTTTATTTGCAAAGTGCATTTATCTTGAAGTGTTTCTTACTCTGACCTTTTCTGCTGTGTACATTTTATTCACAAAGTACAGTCATTTCAAATTATTTTGTCCACTGATAAGGAGTACTTCATAAAGTACAATGTTTTCAGAGCGTTGTTGTGCTATGGAGACTTATTTGGCAAAGTGCAGTTGTTTCAAAGAGTTTGTTGTGGTATTGGGCATAATTATGAGCCCTGGCATAAAGTTCTGGCATATATATATATATATATATATATATATATATATATATATATATATATATATATATATATTTGTGTATATGTTTGTGCATTATTTCAAGCACCTTCACTACTGTGTGATGCATGTGCAAGGGCATTCATTTTGCTTAACTTAGCTGAGTCAGAGGCTATTGAAAGAGAGCATTCATTTGTGTATGCACCAGAAGTATGTGCAGGAGAGGGGGCAACCTGACATATTGTGGTACCAGCTGTATCAAGGAAGTACCCTGAGTGATTTAAACAAACTTAGAGAAATCTGCAACCCCCAGAAAAATGTTATATTAGACAGGCACTTATTTTATACAAGAGACCAAAAACCAGGTGAAACTTTTACATCTTATATCACTGACTTGAGAAATAAAGCAAAAACATGTAGATTTGGGGACTTGATGGATGAGTTAATGAAGGTCAGGCTTGTGTCTGGTGTTTATAGTGATGCAGTTAGAAAGATTTTGCTTCGTGACAGTGATTTAGCATTAAGTAGAGCCATTGAGATTTGTCAAATCCATGAGCTCACAGAAAGGCACACAAGTATGCTTGTAAGTGATAAGAGCATGGTTTTACCAGCTTCTAGAGCAAACATGGACAGCATGCAACGTGTGGCAAGCACACACAGGCCTAAGCACATGGCAGCAGAACCCCTATGAGTGTGGCAAGAAAAACCTGTAGCTTTATAATGAGTTCCGAGAGTAGCTCAGTAAAATGAGAAAGCTCAGTACAGTGTAAGAGTGAGTCAGTAAAACCTAAGTCAAGTCTTATTAACTGTCATAATTGTGGAGCCAACCATGAGTCTAAGAGAGAAAAGTGCTTAGCATGTGGTCTGCAATGCCACAAGTGAAAAGATTGAACCATTTTCAAAAGTTTTGTAAATCAAGCAAACCTCATTCAATTGCTAAGAAAATTCAGTTGAAAAAGCAAGTTGATCATATAGAGAGCTGCAACTCTACTTTCTATGTAGATGGTGTATGAGTGGTTGGTGAAAAGGTTAATGCAGTAGATTTTATGGCAATGAATGAAGTATTTTGTACTGTTCTGAAAAATGGTAAACCCACATTCCTCAAAGCAGACTGATTCAAAGTGTAATGTAATTCAGCAGAACGATTTGTTAGAGTGAGGTCTGGTGAGCAACTTAATTTGGTCAGTTGTGTGAAGCTTGTTGCTTATGCAGGTGAAGAGTTTCAAACTGAAGGCTCAGCATATCTTCACTACTGACTACATTCAGTACCCCATTTGGTAGATACAGATTCCTCAGGATGCCTTTTGGAATAAATTCTGCCAATGAATTAATTGTGCAATGGAGCAAAATTTTTCAGGCTACCCATGTTGGAGGTAATGGTGAAGCAGAGCATAACAGAAACTTCAGGAAAGTTCTGGACAGTGTGTGTGAAGTGAATGTAAAGCTCAATCCTCTGAAGTGCAAATTCAGATTACCAAAAGTTACTTACATAGGTAATTTGTTTACCAGTACAGGTTTAAGACCAGATCCTTTCAAGCAAGCAGCTCTTCTTAAGATGTCAGCTCCAGATAATGTCCAAGCCCTACAGCATTTTCTTGATGTGGTTAACTATTCTGGCAAGTTTATCCCTGACTTTAATGAGTTATCAGCACCTTTAAGAGAGTTGACATGCAAAATTGTGGCATGGTCATGGTTAGAACAACACCAGAGAGCATTTGATAACCTCAAACAGCAGATTGATAACCCAACTACATTAAGATACTATGATGTCCACAAACCAGTAGTTCTTTCCTGTCATGCTTCAAAGTTCTGTCTTGGTGCAGTTATTCTTCAAGAGAAGAAACCTGTTGCCTATGCATCTAGAACTCTTACCCAAACTGAGATGCAGTATTCTCAAATTGAGAAGGAAGTTTGGTATTTGTGTTCGCATGTTTGAAGTTACATGATTACATTTATGGCCGAGCTATCCAGATAGAAACTGACCATGAACCTCTGAACCTCTAGTCACTATTTTAAAGAAGCCAATGCAGTCTGCTCCAGCAAGACTACAAAGAATAATGTTCTAATTGCAAAGGTGCAATTTCAAAATGGTCTATACAAAAGGTAAACTTCTTTATCTGGCTGATACCTTATCCAGGTTGCCCAGAAATACCACGAAACAGCTTGATGCAGAGAATTTTGACTTTGATGTCATGGAAATGTGTAATTTCTGCTATGCTGCCTGATGAGCTAAGAGATCATGCAAAGACAGATCCGATTTTGCAAAAGCTCAACCACTTCATCAATACAGGATTGCCATCAAAGCAATCCTGTGTGTACTGCCAGAACCGCAACCTTACTTTCCATACAGAGATGAGATGCTGATGGAAGATGGTATCATTTTCAAAGGTCCAAAAGTTGTGTGTGTGTGTGTATATATATATATATATATATATATATATATATATATATATATATATATATATATATATATATATATATTATACAAGTATCTCAGGAATTTTGAATATTGTTAGATCAAACTGGTCCATTTTGCATATAGATGATGATATTAAGAAGGTAGTGAGGGTGCAGCCAAATGTTTTTAAGAATAAGAAGTCACTGAAAAGGCAATTGTGCTACAAAGAAAATAAAAACAAATATGTTGAATCATCAAATATGGGATATGGTACACGTAGATGCAATAGCTATAATTTTTGTACTTTGGTAAATAATTCATCAGTATTTAGATATCCAGTTACAAATTATGAGTATAGATTTAATTTACAGGCCACTTGTAGAATGATGAATTTAATTTATTTAGCTTGTTGCTGTACTTGTATTTGTTTCTATATTGGAAAAACCAATAGGTCCCTGATGGAAAGAATGAGGGAACATTCATAACATACTGTATGAATGCAGGTGATCTGCATAATGCACTAGCCAAGCATTTTACTGAAATGGGAACTTCACATACTTTTACATTTATGGTAATAGATGTGGTTCAAGTTAATAATAGAGGTGTGATATAAGAAATTTCACTGAAAGTAAGGAATTACATTGGATAATAAATATGCAGGCTGATAAATTTCCAAGCTTGTATGGAAAGGTTTCTATCAAGCCTGTTTTAAAGGCATGTAGTCTCTTTAAATAGAGCTTTTACACTAAGTATTTTAATGAAGTTCAATTAATGATGTCATTGATTGTTTTATTGCCTTTTGAACTTGTATATAATGTGCTGTTTTTTGTTCATTTTTTTGGTCTGAAGAAGCACAACTGTATGTGTGAAAGCGCTTACCTATTATTAATTAAATATTTCTACGTGTATTGGCAGTTGTGTATCTGTGCTTTTGTACTTTTAACATTGTATTCTGACTTCTTAAGCACAGTTTATTCCTTGGAGAGTATTGGTTTTGCATTTCTATTTTTTATACCTAATGTGCTGAAGTTAGTCTTTGAGGGGGTCAGTAGTTAAAGCAGTACAGATTTTTATGAAATGATAATTGACTTCTTCTTGTAGAACCAGTTTCAGATGGAATGGAAATTATTTTGAATTAATTTATTTAAAAAGTAGGAACATTTATGAGCCTTTGAAGTCAAAATATGATCTCCTCAAATAATAAAAATGACTTGTCCAAAGGGATATCATTTATGACAAGGATGAAAATAATGTGCTACATAGAGACTTTGGAAATCACTTAAGGAAAAGTGTTTTGTCTGAATGTGAATTATTATTTAAAACTTTAAAAGTACTACTAGACACATTATTGGAAAGCTGTTGCAGCACTTTGTAGGAAGTGTCACAGTTTGATATTTTTTGCAATACTGATTTAAAAGTATTCTGAAGATATTTTTAATCTAAAAAAATAGGCCCTATGAGTAGTCATTTATTTGGATTTCTTAGGATGTAGTTTGTGATATTGTAGATATTGTGGATGATTGTTCTATTGTACTTGGGTCAAAATCTGTGTTTGGTCTGTCAGCATGCTATATATTTCAATGTACTCAAGCATTTGAAGATAACTTTTGCAATATGTTTGCTAACAGGCAAATGCTTGCAATTCATTGATAATCATTGGCTATAGATAGAGCAAACATTTGAGGGAGAGGTCCTCTGAGTGCATATTTGAAGCTAAGGGACTTATTTTTATCATCAGTATAAGGCTGTGAACGTCAAGAGACTGTATTAAAATAGCTTCCTGGTCTGAGTAGCTTGGGTGTCATATATAGTACTGACACTGGCAGCAGCAGTCTATTTTTTTTTCAAAAAAGTATTTTACAATTGCCTTATTAGTGACTTTAAAAAGCTGGGATAAGTTAGTAATATGTGCAGTGGTGTAATAGAGTCTGTGACTGGGAAGTTGACAAGGAATAGATTAGTGGGAGCCTGTCAGTTGGAAATAATCTTTCATGTTATATATTATTTGTATATTTAGTGTATTATGTGGTGCAGCATTAGTACAGATTTTATTGGTGTCAAGAGTTTTTATTATTTGTCTTAATTTTTTGGTTGTCTAGGTAAAGTTGTTTGTAGTAAGTAGTTTTCACATTCCTGGTTCTGATCCTACTGATGCATTTTAAAATGTTGTTAAATTTCTAGTTTTTCTATAATGTACGGGTTTCTTTTCCATTATACCCAAATGTTATCATTGAGTTTTATAAGCTGCTTTAGACCTGTAATTGGGAAAAGAATTTTAAGCTTGCAAAATTATTTCTTTAGATGCTAAATTTGATCCTGAATAAGGGTGAAGTGCATTATCGAATGTTGTGAAAGCTGATGTTGGATCTTTGCAGATATATAGAGATCTCTAATCTACTAATTCCAATTCTAGTAATAGTAATGATTTTTTTTTTGCATCAGGAACATATCTGTTAAGAACTGTATGAGAATAGGAGTTATTTGCTTTACATTACCAACCTGTAAGAAAAATAGGGTCACATTTACTATTGAAATTTTACAAAAATATGTAAGCTTTTATCTCGTCTGATATTATTTTGTTTTTTGTTTGTTATATTTATGATTACTATATCTAATAGTGTATTTGCTTGAAGTAGGATTTGTTTGTGCATATTCTTTAACAGTCTATATTAGGCTGTTTAAGAAAAGTGATCTAGTCAGTTGTAACTTTTGTAGACATTTCCCATCTATATTAAAGTTCATATGTTTATAACTAATGAAATATTGTTCAGGTAAGAGTACTGTCTAGGAACACCGATTTCATCAGACAGAGATCATGCACTCTTTCACCTAGTAAAGTGTTTAGGCCTGATTTTCCTGTGTTCTTATCTTAATGGGTAACAGATTCCAGAGAGATGATATTTTTAGAGTAATAAATGATTGCCTCAAACTACTATTAAACAGATTCATACGTATACAAGCTTAAATTATTATGCCTTAATGAAATATTACCCTGATATTAATCTATATTTAAATACAACTGTAAATAAGGATCACAAAGTGCTGGTATTAATTTACTTTGTACATAATGGTAGTGTAAACTAAATAAATTTATTAACTTATAATATTCAACCTATAACTGGTATGTTTTTATATGACTTATTTTTAGTAAACTTTCTTTGTACAAATTCAATACTTTTTAAATTACTTTTGTTGTACAGACAAAAAGCCTTATTGTATTCTAAAGTAGCTGTAATACAAGTAGTATATAGTGCAGTTAAGCATCTATGATTCCGAATGGTAACATTTTTTGTCATAGCTCTCAAATGGTACATTGCTTTAGTTCTTAAGTTATTCACATGTTCTTTAAACTGTAATTTATCAATAATCAAAATACACAAGAGTTTGCATTTATGAACTTTAAGATCCCTTAATATTATTAGTGCTTTTTCATCAATATACACAAGATCACACTTAAATAATATAACACCTGCAACTGTGGTAAGATGACAAGACAGATGTATTTTTTATGTAATATAAATTGTTTGTTATTTATCATGTCAGAACATCCAGTATTCATTGTGTAGGTTTATACTGCGATGTTAGTGGTAATACTTGTAAGTTATCCTACCAACTATGTCATCTAAAACACTGGGAAGTACAGTGTGTGTACTAAAATATAACCAGTAATGAGCCTTTTTGACTATGGCAGAAAAAAAGATTATGGAATTATGTATTTCACTCAGTTCCCCAAAAGGTGGGAATCGCTGGACTACATTTAAATATTGTTATGGACAAATATAATATTCTGTTACAAAATAAAAATGCATCTGGCTGCTCAAAGACATGCACCAGAAAGTCTCCCTGTCCTTACCAAATCACAATTAGAAAGTCAACTGTAACAACTGTGTTGCAACACTCAGTTAATAAATTGGAGCTTATACAAAACACTAATTCATGTCTAGATCTTGTACAAGTTATCTAATATGAATTCCTTATGTCAGTTGTTGAGGTGTAAAAGACTATATGTATTTTCCAAAAAATATGACCACATCTTATAATTGCATCTAGCATTTAAGAAACCCCGAAAGGAGAGAGAGAGAGAGAGAACTGAGAAGGGCAAGGGGCTGAGAGCTTGACTCATGCAAAAATGTGTATTAGGTTTACATTTTGTCTTTCTTATAGACCATAGATATAATGGAAGTAGATAATTTCCCAATAAGAGTTATCGCAAACACTTAGGCATACTATTGTCATCTATGAAACATTAATCTGTAACAGTTTTACTGGAGAAATGCTTTATAATGTAAGCGTATTTCATCTTAAACAGATCCATAACTAAAATGGCATGTACAAAGGTGAAGCTTGCTTCCATTGCAGCATTTGTCATTTGACAATTAATATAACTATTACAAAAAAATTAATTCAATAACAGAACCTTTTAAGTGACAACATGTGATGTAGCCTTACATTATAAATACAAGTTAAGTCCCTTAGATATATAGAATGCTTAATGTTGGCATAAAGTGAACTTAAGACAGTCATGACCTTCAAATAGTTTTCACACCATGTAAAATTTTTTGACTTACCTAACAGGTGTCTAATATACAAGTCTAATTTGACAACTGACATCATAAACATTTATTAATGTATGCTCTATTTTCGTCAGGTACTGCCACTGAATACCAAATTATGTCTTAGATAAGAAAAATGATTAGACAACATTAAAATGTTGCAATGGCAGTTTCCTGCTTCCTTTGTACAGTGGTTTAATGGCCAGTGTATCTGTAAAATGGCAACATAATCTGTTTTCTCCCCTGCTAAATAACATAAATCAAGATTTCTGCAAGCATTAGATAATAATTGCATCTTTTTAGTGATAGACAAAACAACCAAATATAACAATATTAGAAAAAATATTAGAGAAATTTAAGGAGACCTCTCAGCAAGACAAACTATTCCTTTTATTTGAAATACCTTTCCTGGCCTTTAGAGACTTTGAGGCCTCAAAAACACCTATATAAAGTGGAGGAATTAATTTTTACCTTAAACAAACACAAACTGCAAAATCTGAGTTCAGAGGGAGAAAGAAAAATTCAGTATATTAGAACTGTACATGGTAAATGTCAATCAAAGACTGATTACCTTGAAAGTAATTTAAGAAGGCTCGGCATTTGAATTCTTGAAGTTCCTGATGTAATCATGATTATACTATAATGGGTCATCGTTATTCAGAAACGTGTACACTGAATGGATAGCTCCACTAGCATGTTGGTTGTAAATCAAGCATATACCAATATAATAAAGTCTGGCTGCTGAAGTACCATTGATTCTGACCTCAGGTTATTGGCTAAGCTTAAAATGGCCCTTCAGGGTAGTTAGCCTAGTATTGCCCTTTGAACATATGATCCTATATCACATAATGTTCTTGAGAGAGAGTGTGCCCTGTATTAAAACAGGAATTGCAGAAAATGTAAATTGTTTACGAAGATCATCAAATGTTATTACTGCAAGTGTTATCCATAAATGTTGCTACAATGTATAATGGCTCAGTAAAGCTTTGCATCATTTATAGGAGCCTCATAGATGATTATATGTTACCATGTTGAACTTATTATCAACATAGTCTGAAAAAACTGGAAATATGAAGATTGATGTCTTTTGACAATGGAATGATGGCACACAGGATGTAAAGAATTCAGTTTTAGTCTGTCAGATTGATCTTCTGATCAGTGTTGTATTATTCTGTCATCCTTCTATTATGTTTTATAATTTATTAAAAAAAGAAAGGAAGACTGTGTTTTGTGTTTCCTCTGGTTTATAGATTATCTTATAGTGAATGAAAAGATAACATTAGAATCAGGTAGCCACCACATAAATGATGTCAAGAGAATTATATTAAGCACTTTTGTGCTCTTATTAGGACTTCATCAGAGTAATATAATAACCTCACTTTAGCCTTCACAGTTCTAAATAAAGAAACAATGTAGGGAAGATCTGTCTACATATCCCAATGCATTAATTATCCAATAAATACTTAAAGAGACCTACCTATGTTACACATGAAATATACAAAATATAAAAAATATAAAAAACATAACATTTAACATAATGTATATAAAGCTTTAAATTTTAAAACAGAAAGAACAATCCCTTACATAACTTAATAATATTTAAGACCTCTTAGTAGTAAACAGTCATTAAATTGCAATGTCAAAGCATTAAGTTTCAAAAGTGGATGAGTAGATAAAATATCATTCAGGCTTGGGGTGGTGTTAGCATTTAACTTCCTTTGCTACAAAAGTTTTTTATGCTCTAATTTTATTTACCATTCACCTCCCCTAACATTGGGAACACTTTTTTTTCTAGTATACCAAACTGAAACTTGTAAAATTGTACACAGCAGATAGATTGCATATTAATATTCCTATTTTTTATTTCATACAAGTGCTCATAAATCCATTTATGCAGATCTCTTTCAGTTTTACTGAAATAACATGCTGGACAGGTTGGACACTTTGGCAAGTAGACTATCCCCTTACTTTGACAGTTTCCTTCATAAAAATAAATCTTGAATTTTATTCCATTTTCTAAAGCAAGTGTGTCTGCCTTAAAAATATACGCAAATTGTTTGTGAAAAACACATTTTACCATCCCTTTTGTTTGTCTACCAGAACAATGTGTAATATTGTGGACCACTTCTAAAGTATTTTCACATTATGTGTCTTGTATGAAAATAATGGATCGCTGCCTAATAAATTGAAAATCTCAGGGCAAATCTTAAATATATTTTCAGTTTATTAGGCAAATAAAATTAGATCATAAAGAACTTCTGTGGCAACTTAGGTTAAATGCCAACAACACCCCAGGCCTGAATGCCATTTTATCTATTCATCCACTGTTGAAATTTAATGCACTGAAGTTGTAATTTAATGACTGTTTATTAGTAAGAGGTTTTAAATATTATTAAATTATGTAAAGGATTGTTCTGTTTTAAAATATGCAGCTTTCTATCCAGTATGTTAAATTTTATGTTTTTTATATATGTTTTATATTTTGTTTATTTCATGTGTAACAGGTAGATCTCTTTAATTATTTAATGGATAATTAATGGATTATGATATCTAGGTGGGTTTTCCCGATATTATTTCTTTATATAGAACTGTCAGTGATGGTTTAATAAAGATGTTTCTTGTTTAAAAACAAAACAAAAAAAATCCTAATAATAGGACAAAAGTGCTTAATATAATATTACTGCTTGACAGCATTAAGCTGTTGACCTCCTGATCCTACTGTTATATTTTTGTTGGTTATTGGTCTTATTTGCTAATGTTTTTATCACTATCTTAGATTCCTGATTATCTTATAGGATATTATCTTGACTGCATGTAACTAAAAGGGTATGTTATACTTTCATTTCAATGCTAAAAAGGTTTGTTGCAACTTTTGAAGCTGTTAAAAGTTATTGTTCTACAGTGTACTTACTATGCACAATATAACAGTTCAATTGAGAAAGTTGTGTTTACTCTGTGGTGTAAAAGTACATTTTAGCTACCTATTGGAGGACTAAGGACCATACTCAATTGGCTCTTGGCATGTGCTGCCTTCTAGCAGTTGTTCAAAGGCCCATGAACTGCCTTTGGATTTTTTTTGTATGTTTGAGGTTTTGCAAATGGGAAGTAAAGTTGAGATAATGTAATATTTAAGTGTAATTTATTGGGATGTTGGGGGACAGCATATCCCATTAAATGGAAAAGACTGCATCAGTGAATGAATTGGAAGAACCATGGTTTAAGAAGATTACAGTGGACAAAAGTAAAAAGTAAAAATATAAGTAAACTGAAAACTCATAGATAAAGCACAGAATGTCTCAGTTCTTAACTTGACTTGACACTCAAACAATATCAAGGCTGGGACAAATGAAGTCACAGAGATTAATCACAAACACAGCAGCCCTTCACCTCAAAAGTCACAAAACAAAACAAGAAATAGAATAAACTACTCTGCACCAACTTCGTTCCTTCACTTTAGTCACATCTGATACCTTGGCCATTTGTCTTCACAGGATCTGAAGTATGTTTAAAAAAAAAAAAAAAACACTTTTTGATACAAATGCAAACCCCAATGAGTTAATTAATAATTAAGCAATTATTCAATCAATATGTTAATTTTTAAAGTATACCAAACACATTTGTACAGTCAGATTTAGAATTTCAATTGCTGTATAATATTTAAAAGCTTGTATTTCTTGATTAAGACCTTTAGGAAACAATGTTTTTAAATTTAATATTAATTTAGTTTCCATTTCAAGTAATTTAAGTAATCACCAACTCTAGGAAGATATGATTTTACTATGTCAATTTATAAAATGCTCTGCCACTGGACTTTTCAAGTTCTTATTTCTGATATCCCCCAAATGTTCAAGTATATGAACCTTGACCCTGAACTCAGTTTACCCACATACCATATAGGAATTGAACAGTTGCACTCTGTTATATATATATATATATATCTCCCCTGAATTACATTTAAAGAAACCATTAGCAGTATATTTTTTCCCATTAATAGTTGTACCAATTAAATTTTTACTTTGGGGCACACACTGCAATGAACACATGAATACATTCCATTGCTTGTATTCAAAATGTGTTGAGGATTATACACAAAATTCATAATTTCAGGTTATTGTTCCTCTTATAAGAAAAAAGTTATATGTCGAGGAATGAGCCTGCCAATAGTTTCATCATTACTAACAATGTGCCATAATCCCCTGACAGTGTTTTCCAATCTTCGAGAGAAAGGAAGAAATCTGGGTACAAACAATATTTTCTTCATCATAACCTTACTCCAGATTATCATATTACCACTTACATATTCCTGTTCCTTATACAGTCTCATGCTTCTACCTTCCAAACACACTTCTTTCCTTTACCAACTTGTTCTATAGAGTAACCCCTTGTTTTCACCCTATTTTCAATTGCATTTACTTAATTTGCTCTCAATTCTACATCAATAGTATTATCAAAAATCCTCTTGAACTCCCCAAAGTACAGAAAATCACCCTTAAAAAGGCCAGCTAGGTGAGGAAAAATCAAGACTGAGAAATGATATACAAGAGAGGAGTAAATGAGGTGTTCATATGTTTTTCAAAACAACTTTGAGGATTTGTACAACAAATATAATAACCAGCAGGTTAGGCTGATGGATATGTTTGATATTGGCAGCATGCACACACACACACACACACACACACACACACACACACACACACACACATATATATATATATATATATAAATGTAGGATCATAGGAAGTTAATAGGCTACTGGCTGTGAGGCCCTTACAGCCCTAGCCAAGAATTTAGCCCATGTTCTGACAATTCAGCACCCAATGCCCCTGTGCAGCAGAGAAACAGGTGGAAACCCAGGGGTATATTTTCTGTTCCCCATCCAGTTATCCTGGTTGCACTTAAAAAGGGTTAATGAGGTACTCTGCTTGACATGGAGAGGGAGTCTACTCCACAGAAGGGGGAAGTCTCTCGGACAAAAATCAGTCCTGCCAACAAGTCCTGCTGATGTCACACACCAGGTCAAGGTTGCGCATGTGAGTTACTTGAGTGGAGCTTGACTTGTGGATATGTAGCGGTCCCATCAAGGCAGGTTTTGAGAATGCTTTCTATGCCAGACAGAGGTCACCTCTGAGGAGTCTGTATGAGATTGAGTAGAGGGACAGGGTCTTTAGCCTACCTGTGCAGGGTAGATGTTTGAGGTCCTGGATTCTCTCTAGCTGCTGCATGTGCTTTGTGAGGTACATGCTGAAAGGGGCATTGTACTCAATAATGGGTCTTATGATGAAAGACTATCTATATGAGAGAAGAATATCAAAAACAGGCATGGCATCAAGGTCAAAGGAAGTCAGAGTGCCATTGTACTCAGCCTTCATCAGGCTAATTGAATACAGTGCTCCATTCTGCATTTACCTAATCAAACACTTAAACAATTGTAGCAGCTCCAAAGATTTCTTTTTAAAAAAGTACAAAACATAAGACCCATGTCTTGAAGGCCCTTTCCCTTTATTCTATTTCATACTGTTTATTGAGAGGTGACTTATGCCTGTCCTACAAGGTATCCTTTGATCAAGCCATGATGAAAATGTTACATACTGGGTGGCACAGTGGTGCAGAGGTTAGCATTGTCTCCTCACAGCAAGTGTTTCTCTGGATGGATTCTTGGTTGGGGTGCCTTCTGTGCACTGTCTGCATGTCCCTTCTGTGTTGCTATGGGTTTCTTCCAGGTGCTCCAGTTTCCTCTCATTTTCCAAAGACATGCATCTGGAGTGTTTCTCCCCAGGCATTCACTTAAAATGGGCTCTGTCCCAGTCATAATTTCATTGTAAACAAATGTTAAATAATAATAAAATAAATAAATATTATCAAGAAATATTATATGGGGGGCTACACATTGCATGGATAAACCTTATTTGTGATCCTTACAGAACTTGCTGGAGAGACAGACTGGCATACCAAAGGCTACCGCGTTAATGGAATAAACTTCCCATCTTCATAAAACAAAGCCCGTTTCTCACTCTCTTCAAAAACAATTTGGATAAATAGATAGGGAACAGTAAATTCACTCCGTGTCCCTTATGAAGAGATACAATCTGTAAAATGACTCAGGGCTCCAATATCCAAAGACCCACTAGCCGATAATACGACATCCCATAAGTTGAAAAATTAAACTATAATATTGTGATATCCTGGGTATTGTTGGCTAGACCTGTGAAGGCTCCTGTGCCATTAACCTAATAATCACCTATGACACTAATATATATGTGTGTGTGTGTGTGTGTGTGTATCTATATATGCGTTTATATATATATATATATATATATATATATATATATATATATATATATATATATATATATGTGTGTGTGTGTGTTTGTGTGTATAGATAGATAGATATAGATATACATACATGCATGCATGTATGTATACAGCGTATAAATATATATATATATATATATATATATATATATATATATATATATATATATATATATATATACATATATATATATATATATATATATATATATATATGTATATGGGTCTACTTTGTTTAGTTGAATCTCATTTCACTGAATTTCATTTCACCGCAACCACTTTGCTGAAAACTCGAATTACTGAAAACTCATTTCACTGAATCTCATTTCAATGAACTGCAGGTAGTATATATGGCACTGTGTAGAGTACTGTCTTTTGGCTTTTCCTTTTTAGGGGTTGCCATAGTGGAACTCCGGTCCTCAAATGATTGGCAGTGGATTTTTACGGTGCCGAGTTGCCCGCTAGACACCCAACCTTCAAAGAAGGCACACCCATTCATGCATGCATACACCTACCTGCATGTCTTTAATGTTTCTCGACCACGGGGAGGACTTGCAGACTCCACACAGAAGGCGCTTCAGCCGAGAACTGAACGGGAGAACCTCTTGCTTTGAGGCGACAATGCTAACCATAAGGCAAGTAAAAGGTATTTGCCCTTTTTCCCACTATAGTGTGATCCTGGAATGTGTTAGAATGTGTAGTTGGAGGGTGGGGGGCACAGCCTCCCACATTGCCCCCTACTTAGTTTGAGTATATATTGTCTTCTGGAGAGAATTAGTTATATGTGTTCTAACTATGAATGTCTATTTTTTAATATGTATTGTTTTGAAGTTTTTGGTAAAATAGAATATAAAACAAACAATGTGGGGGGGTTATTCCCCCCACACACCCCCTAACTATATATACTAACTCCAGGATTGCACTACAGTGGGGAAAAGGGCATATACCTTTTACTTCCCTTACAGTACTCTACACAGTGCCATATATACTAAGTTCAGTTCAGTGAAATGAGATTCAGTGAAATGGGTTTTCATTAATTTGTGTTTTCAGTGATGTGGTCGGGGTGAAATGAGATTCAATGAAACAAAATAGAGCCATGTATGTATATGCATGTGTATATATATATATATATATATATATGTATATATATATGTATGTATGTATATGGATCCCTATCACAACACTGACACGCCACAAACCCGACACTCAAAACAACGACACCAAAACACCGAAAATGCACAAACCAACAACTCACAAAACCGAACACCATAACACCGACACCCAAAACACCGACACACAAAACGTAAACTACACATAACACACAACTATACATGCACTAACCCTAACCCAAACCCTAACCCTAAGGTCCGACATTACCGCACACTTACCCTACCCGCACCCTAAGCCTAACTCACTTAACCTGCCACTAAACCTAAAGTCCGTCACTACTGCACACTCACCTTTCCCGCACCCTAACCCTAAATCCCACACTATCTCACACTTACCTGTCCGCTCCTTAACGCTAAATCCCTCACTATCGCACACTTACCTGTCCGCTCCCTAATGCTAAATCCCTCACTAGCACACACTTACCTGTCCGCTCCCTAACGCTAAATCCCTCACTAGCACACACTTACCTGTCCGCTCCCTAATGCTAAATCCCTCACTAGGACACACTTACCTGTCCGCTCCCCAACGCTAAATCCCTCACTATCGCACACTTACCGACTCGCGCTCACACATTGCCCATGTCGATGTTTCGGCTGTCGGGATTTCACAGTGTCGATCATCTGTCTCGTCGGTCTTCTCGTGTCGGTCTTCTTAGCGTCGGTGTTTCGGCGTGTCGATGAAGTCAAGGAGACATATATATATATATATATATATAGATAGATAGATATATTGATATATAGATAGATGTAGATAAATTGACCTATAGATATTTTGAGTGATGAAAAACTCACTGAAAGTAAACAAATACATCTCATATATGCTTGGTTTAAAATGTATATTTATATATATATATATATATATATATATATATATATATATATATATATATATATATATATATATATATATATATATATATATATATATATATATATATATATATATATATATGTTGATGGGGAAAAAAGGAACATAAAAGGAAACAGGTAATTTCCTTTTCTAATCCGTTAACTAAAACCCTAACACACACTCCAATATATTTTTACCGGATCTTTCATAGGGGAGATGAATGGAATGAGCAGTCCAGCAAGCCCTCACAAAATAACAATGAACATTCTACAGGGACAAACAGGGAGGGACAACAATTTTGATATGGTAAATGGAATTAATTTACCTGTTGGGGACATTAATGTGTTAAGACATTGATGATTATATAGTTAATTTATCTAATACTGATTTTACAGAGAATGAATTGTTAGTTATGAATTATGGCTTGAAGTTTGTGCCAACAGTTCTTCCATGGCTACATGACATAAAATGTGAAATTTTTAGGTTAATGATAAAATTACACTTGAGGGATTTTTTTAGTGGGGACAACAATTAAAAAAATTCCAGTAAAAGAGCAATTTGAATTAGACAGTCATATTAATATGAGTAATGATACTTTTTTCTCCTGCAATTCGAACTGTGAAGTTAACACGTATTGTCAATTTGATTCTGAGGGTATAATGCAAAAAGCCACTTTATACCTTTGTTTAATAATAATGCCATAATACAGTATTTCTCTGTTTTACTGAATTATAGGGTGAAATGGGAATATTATAATTTTAGTAAGAATAAGGCTGACATACCCTACAGCTTTAAAAATAATGAATGGCAGAGATTACAATGTCTGGGTAAATGGAGGGATCTAGCTTTTAAACCAGTGGACAAAGGCAATAAATTGGTTATTGTGCATTCTACCCAGTACCTCAAAATGTGTTACCAACATTTGGATGATTACAAGGTTTACCGAGTGGTGGACATTAGTGAATATAAAAAAGAGATGAAAAAATTCAAGGAATCGTTGAATAAAGGTTGTAGATTAAATTATTCTTCTTATGATGATGTTAAATACAGGTTTAATACTGATGATTGTATAATGGCACATTTTTTCTGTTTGCCTAAAATTCATAAGAGTTTGTGAGTCCCTTCGGGCTGTCTGATTGTTTCGGCCCATAATTATTTTACTTATAACTTATCTTGTTTTTTGCATAGATATTTATTACCAGAGGTGGTGAAATTGTCATCTTACTTTCAGAATATCTTTAATTTTATGGCTAAAATAAGAGATAGAAGTTGAATAAATATGTATGTTATTCTTTTAGATGATGTTAGTTGGTATACTAATTTTAGTCATGTCTTTGGGATGGAAGCTTTGCATAACTTCTTTGGGCATATCCCCAAGGTGTATTATTTTATTGAGTTTATTTTGGTTTAGTACGACTATGGAGTCATCTTTTGCCCGCATGTATGCCAATATATTTATGGGTTATTTTGAAAATTGTTATATTTATAGGAATGATTTTTTTTTAGGTAATATTTGTTAAATTATTATAGATGTATAGATGATTTGTTTTTTATTTGTACAGGGATTTGAGATTTGGTAACACAATTTATACAAGATTTGAAAAAGAATAGATTTAATTTGAAATTGGATGGGTGTACAGTTAAGAAAATAAGTAGTTTTTTTAAACATTGATAAAGAGGGCAGTGTTGATTCTGGCATTTAGACAAAGGTTTATGGAAAGTTTGAGAATGTGAATCAGTTCTTGTATGGGCATAGTTGTCATCGCTCCCCCATACACACACATATTACAGGCTTTGCCTTATTGGGGGAGTTGAGACTTATGAGTTTGTAATGATGAGAGGGAGTTTAACACGGAAATACAGAAAACTATCATTATGTTTAGTAGAAGAGGATGGGATATTATTAGTTAGTATGAGTAGTTTGAGTGGATTTGACAATAAGAATGTTGTGGGATATAATGATAGACATTTTTTGATAAAATAAAAGATGGATAAAGAACCTATATTTTGTGTATGCAGATATACTGTATTTTTAAAGGAATTGATTAAATTGATGAATTATTATTTGAACTTTTTGGCAACTTTCAAGGACTTCTGCAATATTTTGGAAAATAAGCCATGTATTTCATATAGATGGAGCAGAAGTATTGGTGATATTTTAGTTCATGGGATGTTTGCTGGTCCTGTAGGCAGTATAAATAGGGAAGTGATTTATAAAGGGATAGTTCTGGGGAAAGTAAGAGATCATTTTCTATGTGGATTAAAGAGCATGTTAGGGATATAAAGAAATGTAACATGGAGAGTCCAATTGCCATGCATTTCAAAACTTGTCATAATAGTAGTGTACAGGACTACAGGCAACAGTTTTGGAACAAATTACTTATGAGATATTTAATGAAATTAATATTAAAAATACATTTATTTACAAAGAATCAGTTTTATTTTAAAGTTTTGTATGTTGTCACACAATCCACTGACTTAAGATCTAGTACACCTCTTGAGGTTGACATTTATTGTAATCATAAGTCAAGGAGCATAGCACATTTTGACTTGAACTATGTAAGTAATAGTGTTGACATTAAGAGCCCTGTACCATCGAATTTGAACCGGGAAGTTAACGCAACTGAAACGAGAGGTGAATATATACACAGCAGTCCTACAACTATGGTACTTTCTGATGAGATTTTGAACTGTAGTGTCATTATGTTTATGACACTGGCCTGATGTCTAGGCCTAATAAATGTCTGAGTACACCTGATTTCGAATGTAACCATAAGAACAGTATTGAGATTTCAGACGGGCAATGTTTAGACTTAAATCAAGTCACAGTTTATGAAAACAATATACAGGACAGGCCAAATTCACATGTGACTGGATGTTATACTATGCTTGATGACCTGAATGACTTTAATGTAACTGGTAATACCAGACAGGCTACACCTACATCTAAATTGGTTACTAACATTAATAAGGACTTTAAGATTTACAACTTATCTGAATTTGAAGTGGATCCTAAGATAGTGGAATTGTTAGCAAAAGAATTAACCTTTGTACCATCAAAACAAGCTAACCTAGAAAGCACCATTATAGATTTTAAACTGTACATTAGAAAATTAAACCTACAAGATTTTTTCAACACAGAACAGAAAGCACCCTCTGAATACCACTTAGTCAGCACTTTTAATCCCCCAGTCAACCAGTTAATCGCAACATTTGAAAAAATGCGCAAAATTGACCTTATAAGTTCATTATCTGGTAGGCTAAAACAGAAGTTGAACATAGGAAGAGAAGCCTGGGATGCTTTTTCAGACTTCAGGCAGTAACCGGTTAGAACTATGAAACCAGACAAAGGGGGAGGGCTGATTATTATGAGTAATGACCTGTATGTGCAAAAAATGAATATTTTATTGGACACAGACACGTACCTGCTAGTCTAAATGAGGTCAACATAGCGTACAAAAAAATAAAAGAACTTTAGAATGGTCTTTTCATCGAACAACTAATTGAGATGCCACTTTTGAATTACCTAGTTATGTTGTCCACAAGGACTCCAGTACTATTTGCCGTCCCTAAAATACACAAATTTTTGGCTGATCCACCAAAGAGGCCACTTGTGGATGCTCGGCAAAGTATTACCTACCCCATAGCAAAGGTAGTAGACAGTATTTTGAAAAAAATACTTAAAAGACGAGAGCCAGATTTACAAAGACTCTTGGACTTTTCTATCCAAGTTAAATGAGTTACCATACCAAGAGAACTTCAGCTTTTTAACAATCGACATAAAGGATTTATATACCTCCATTCCACAGAGGGCATCAAATTAACTAGTTGTTTCCTTAGGGCAAAAGGGGCATCGACTAATGAAATCAGGTTAGTGAGTACATTGTTGGACATCACTCTCCCAAAATTATTTCCTATTTGAAAACAACTAATATTTGCAAAAAATTGGGGTGGCGATGTGGGGCTAGTTTTGTGAATACAGTCATGGCCAATTGGGAAAATGAACATATTTTTAAGAAGGAAAACCTATATGAACAGATTTTTTCTATAGCTGTTACCTGGATGACATTTTTGTCATACATAAGGGGAGTTCAGACAAAGTGGGGGGATTTGTTAAATACGTAAACCGAACTACTGAATGTTTAGAGTTTGCATATACCTTCCATCCAGATGCAATAGTATACCTTGACATCGAATTAGTAAAAGATAGGGCCCATAGGAGACTGACTTCTAGGATACATAGGAAGAGCACATTTTCAAATACATACTTACATTATGACAGCTCAAATCCTTTTCATCAAGAAAAGACAGTAATTAAGGGCCGGTTAGTTCAGGCATCAAAAATGGTGACAGGTGAGAAGGATTTTATCAAGGAATGTGAGAAAATTGGTAGAATATTTACCACAAGGGGTTACCCTGATGAACTGGCTATAGAGATCACCCATGAAGTCCTAAACAAAAGGACTAACAGTATATATACTACCATTACTAGGAGGTTCACTAGTTCTGAGGAGGCAAGGGGACTTAATGGACCGGACCAGACCAGTGGCTTGTGGCAAAATAAAACCATGTCCCCAATATGTTTTATACTAACTTTTAGTATTGAAAGTAAGGATATACAAGCTATAATTAAGAAAAACTGCAGCTTGTTTAGCAACAACCTTGACCTTCATGACAAAATAAGACTAACCTCATCATTCCCCTTTAAGAGAGGGAACAATCTGAAGGATTTACTTGAAACCCATCACGTTAGTTTGGTAAGACAGACTGGCATGTCAAAATGTGAGTCCTGTAATTACTGTAAATTTATGAATATAGGCTACACTTTTACCATTAGGAATAGATGTTTTTCTTTAACATCTGATGTTTAATTGCAACTCTACCTTCATAGTCTACTTAGCCCAATGTCAATTATGCCCCACATTTTACATTGGGAAGATGGAATATAAACTGAGGGAAGGAGTTTATGAGCATCTATACAACATCAGGAAAGCTGTTGTGTCTTTTGGCCTTTCCCAGTTAGGGGTTGCCACAGCGGAACTCCGGTCCACTAATGATTGGCAGTAGATTTTTATGTGCTGAGTTGCCAGCCCTGACGCACAACCTTCAACGAAGGTATGCCCATTCATGCATGTCTCCACACAGAAGGCGCTCTAGCTGAGAATCGAATAGGACAACGTCTTACTGTGAGGTGACAACGCTACCGCAGCACCACCACCGCAGTATATACAACATCAGGAAAAACTGAAAACGCACTAGCTCATCACATCAAGCTGCATGCCATCCACAACTTTAAATTTAGAGTTATTGACCACATCATGCAAGACATAAGGGGTGGTCCAAAGTCCTTATTATTAGAGCAGCTGGAACTTATGTGGCAAATCCGCTTGGATGCTATCCAGGCTTAAACAAAACATGCTCTATAAAGTGCCTCTTGAGACTGAAGAACTTAACTAGTTAAAGTTAAGGTAGGTTAATATGACAAAACATAAAAAAATTTACAAATTTATAAAGATTTATTTTATTTTTAACACCTTTTTAGACATTAAGTAACAGGTAGGCATGGAGATTAGGGGTTCATCACCCCCCCCCTTTATTGTCAAAAATTGAAGAAATTAAGTTTTTAGTTGTTGAAGTAACATAAAAACATCAAGACATAGGGGTGCATATGTACGAATTGGTTATTATTGGTTATCTGTTTATGTTTATTAAGAATGCTCTCCATGAATGGTTACAATGCTGTGTTGCTTGTATTACTATTATTATTATTTTAATTAAGTTGGTACATGTAGTCAGTACAAGATAGTACACACAGTATTTATCAGACAACAGAGACAGTCTTACAGTCATTGTTGCATACTTACAGTACATTGTATTAGGAAAAGTTATTATTATTATTTTACTTTTTTTCTTTTAGGTAGCCTTTCCATCCATCTATTAAATAATTAAGCAATTAAGGAACAGGGTGGGGGAAAAGTATTTAAGCAACTTTGTATTATTCAGTAGTATCTGATGAAGTCTAGTTATTAACTAAATGAGAAGCACTTCATCTGATTGAGTTGTTTTTATCATTTTACTTTTTATTATTTTATTAAAGTCCTGAACGTTTGTAGTTCCCGTGGTTTCTTTACAAAGAATAGTACAACAGAAAATGAAAAATAAGAGTGTACTATATTTCTGATAGGGTCTAAACATGAATGAGATAATGCATTCATTGTTATTTTGGCTAAGGCTATTGGAATAGTATAGGTTGGAAATGGGCTCAGCATCCATGAATAAGTATTAAGCTTCATGGAAATTTTCTGTAATCTCACCTATGCTTAAACAAGGAAAAGATAATAAGTTAGAGTCCTCATATAGGTCTATTTCATCAGTAAATGAAGACTATACAATATTTAATTTCATCTCTGCCACAAGTTTAAGATATATAGTAAATTAATTAATTAAAGTTTGAATATATATTAATGTATGACAATATAAAGAGAGTGGTTACTATCTTAGATTTAGCAAAAGGAATGAACCAGAAGTTGGCCCCAATTACCTTAGATATCAAGAATGCTTTTGATATATTGGAATATTAAAACACCTGTATAGAGACTCCAAAGTATATGTTAAAATTGGATCTTATATTTCTCAAGGATTCACTTTAAGGAAAGGAGCAGAGCAAGGGTGTACTTTGCCCCCACTACTATTTGAATTAGTTATCAAACCCTTAGCTAATAGTATACAAAACAATGAAAAAGTGGATTCTCAATTAACAGGGATTGTCAGTCTACAATACAACTTTTTACCAATGCTATTTTACTAAATATAGGGGATTTAAATTATTCAATTGAAGAAATAGATGAGGAAATTGAAAGGTTTCAAGAAGTATAGGTGCTGAAATTTAATAATAATAAAACTGAAACTTTAGTGTTAAAAATCTATCAAGATGTAAGATAATTAATAATAATTTTGAAAAAAATGAAGACGTGTCATTTATTATTAAAAATGGAATGAATGTTTTTTTTTTTTTTACTTTCAATGACAGTTTAATACTTATTAAAATCAGTGTATTACCCAATATTATATGCATATTGCATTCAATAGCTTTAATACCTGACCTAAAACTTTTAATGAAACTGGAAAACTGTTAACTTTATTCTTATGGTATTCTAAAAAGCCAAGAATTGCTTATAGACATCATACAAGATTATGGGAGTATTGTGGTAAGACCTTTCCAGATGTAGAGTCGTATTCTTTTTCTTCACATTTTAACTCTATTATACTCTGGATACCCTCAGCTCAGTTTACACTAGTCAGTGGAAAACCACTCAGGACCAGATTTTGCTAAATTCTTTGAAGGTTAGCAAATATGATAAATTATAAATTTGTAACAACCCTTTATCTTGTTAATATAATTTAACAAAGAAGGAAATTTATTTCAGTCTTTAGACTCTGTATATATGAAATTGATTCTTAAAACATTTAATTAATATGTTTTTAAAACTCCATTAATATTATGTTGGAAATGTTTATACTTTCCCACTGGACACACCTCTGGATTAAGGAAACTTGGGGCAATGTTACGATGATTTTAGTAAAAATGACTGGATTACTGTTATGGTCTGATTTCTTTTAAAAAGGAAAAGCTAAGTTGCCAGAATATTTAATGATAGATTATGCATTGGAATAATCGGTTAACCAATTAATATTTTCAATCAGTAAGAAATTAAATGAATTTGTAGATAATGTGAGTGAATATTCATTATATGAATATGTGAATGCTGCCATCAGGGTTAAAATGACCAACAAAGGAAGCTTTCCCATGCTATATAAATTAATTATAAATAATAATAATTTTGATGCAAAATTCTGGAGCTCTTTAGTTTGCAGTGGATTGAGTGATTCAACAGATGGTAAAAACAAAATTTTACTTAAATCATTTAGTCAAGTTTATACTGGAAATTTTTTATGTGGAAATATTTACACACACACACACACACACACACACACACACACACACACACACACACACACACGTACGCACACAGACACACAATGTGGGTTTACCATCAAATGACTGAAATGCATTCATACAAGTGATCATAACACCTGACTAAAATGTCAGAATTTAAAAAAATTTTTCTCCCAAATGTTGAACATAATAAAATATTTTTTTGACATTCAATATTTCTGTGAGTTGAACCTGAAAACACATTTGCTGTGTGTGACATAGAACAGTAGAACAGGAAGAGCATTTTGACATTGTAGGTACGATATAAAATAAATCAACATTACAAAAATTTGAAACTATACATTTGATCAAGTGTACATTGCATGAATGCATTTCAGTTATTTGATAGGATATATATATATATATATATATATATATATATATATATATATATATATATATATATATATCATGTTGTTACTTCCATTGAAACATCCAAGCTTAGTAAAATGTTTTTTTCAGACACTTGAAGATGTAATAAAGATGTAAAAGCTGATTGGGCACACATGTTCATGAATTGTGAAAAATTAAATGTATATTGCCAAGAGATTTTTAAGGGGGTATGGTCTGGTAATTCTTCTTTAACTAGATGAATAATATTGATAAATATTCTCCTTTCTGCATCTGTTAAGGACAAACAGCAAAAACTTGTCTGGAGTCTCTGGGCAGTAACTTGATAACTTATTACAGAAAATTGGAACTCAAGTTCAGTTCCTACATTGAAATAATTTTTAAATTTAAGAGCATTGCTATGTAAAACTGACATAGAAGTGATCAGAACAAGATCGATAAATCATACTAAGACTTTTAGTGGCTGTGATGGCCTAGAAATGTTATTATTTTATAGGATTACTTTGATCATTCAAAGTATTACTAATATTGTATTAAGTCTATCATGTTGAATTCCTTGGTTTCTGTCTACATACTGTAAATATGTTAAATTAATAAAAAAAGTCTTTAAAAAATATTAAGTTGAACTGCTCTAAACAGTTGATGAGTTAATCAAGGTAAATCAATAAATCAAAGATGAGGAAGATAAGGTAGATCTAATCTGGTATGTTAGGCTGCAACTAGATTTCATGACTGTATTGGTGGCAGAAAATAGAAAGAACCAGAAATATGAACAAAATATAAATATGAAAAACCTCCATTTGCTGAAAAAAAAGATACAGCAAGATTCAAGCAGGGAATAAAATAATATAAAGCATATTTATTGAACATGCACTGAGATACAAAGAATGAGCCAGCAAAGTGGAAGGCAAAACGAACTTTAATGAAACAACTTTAGCACTAAAAACATTAAAAACAAAAAATAAAATATAAAATGATGAGCACTTTTGCATCACATAAGGTGCTTCTACAGATCTAGGGGCATCACAGTGGTGCAGTGGTTAACACTGTCGCCTTACAGCAAGAGGTTCTCTGGTTCGATTCTTGGCTGAGGTGCCTTGTGTGCAGAGTCTACATGTCCTCCCTACTTTTTTGTGGGTTTTCTCCAGGTACTCCAGTTTTCTCCCACATTCCAAAGACATGCGTCTGGAGCATTTCTCCCCAGGCCTCCCCTGAAAATAGGCTCTGTTCCTATTTGGACTTTCCCAGTTACTAAATGATAAATAAATAAATAAATAAACTCTACATAAAACAGCATCAACTGACATTCATACACATTTAAAACAAGCACCTAAGACCTTGTGACCTCAGTTTATGTCTTAAAGGAATACAGTCAACATTTCGAGAGCCACAGTTTGTGTATATATTAAGGAATGGGATAGTTTCATTCATCCTGATAGTGAACAGCTATTCATATTTAATTTTTGCATAGACTGTGGCTCTTGAAATGTTGTTTATCTTGTTGTCTGTGATACTTGTAATAGTTACTATGTAGGTAAGACTAATCATTGCTTTAGAGATAGGATTAGAGGGCATCTCTATAGCATTTATAAATGTGATCTTAGGAATGCTTTAGTCAAGCATGAGGTAGGTGTAGATGGTTCCCATGCTTTTACATTTTTAGTCCCTGATCATTATCATGTTACAGCAAGGGGTGGGAATGTGAAGACTCAAACAGAGAACCTTGAGGCTAGATGTATCTTACCGTTCCATGCAACTAGAGGTAAAGACCTGAATGATTGTATTTTATTATGACCTGTACTGAGGTCATGAAGTCTTAGGTGCTAGTTTTAAATGTGTATAAATGTGATTTGATGTTGTTTTATGTAGATCTGAAGAAGCACCTTGTTTGGTGTAAAAGCGCTCATCATTTTAGCTTTTTTTTTTGTTATTAATGTTAAAGTTGTTTTATTAAAGGTCGATTTACCTTCCACTTCATTAGTTTATTCTTTGTATCACAGTGCATTGTGTTTCTTTAGCTGAGCAGGCTCGATGCCCATGTGTTTGGTTTTCTGGAATTTATATTTAGTGAACATATTTAGTGGCTTAGTTGAGAGCATAGCCTAGCATTTATTGCAAAAAAGAAAAAGTTAAAGAGGAAAGGAATCTAAATTGCAGTAAAAAAAAGTTTCTAGATAAATAGTTGTTTAATTTAGGGTAATTCAGTAGATCCTTCTAATAGCACTTAAGGAACAAGAAGTTAAAAAAAAACAAGTAAAAACTTCTAGAGTTACTAGAAAAATAAATTGAACTGTGAGAGGTTAAAACATTTCTCAATAGCTTGGTGCCTAACAAAGCTGCAGGGCATGGTGGGTTCCTTGCTGAATTTTATAAAAGTATGTTTAGGAAAGAATGTCATCTTAGCCAAATTGTTATTAGAATTATTTAGGTGTATGGGACTGCAGTCTCAGAACTCATTGTAGGTGTCAAACTGCAGCCACTAATGGCAGAGAGGATTCAGTATAGCTATCAGAATCTTCAACCTATACACATAATTAATATAAATGAAAACACTTTAGGTAAGGCATTAAATTGTGCTCCTATCAGGATAACACAGCCATGACAAGGGGTGGTGGTTTGTAGGAGTGTACTAGGCTAATAGCCCTGGAGTCTTTACAAGCCTAGCTCAAAGGTTTCCTGGCAACATGCCGTCTGATGTTATTTCCCAGTGTCTCTGTCCATCAGGGCCACTGAAATGATCCCTGGGGTGATATTTCTATTTCCCATCCACTCTTCAAGGATTCTTTTGAAGAAGGCCAGTGAGGTGCTCTGCTTGACGTGTAAGGGAAGCCTATTCCAGAGCATGGGCAGTCTCTGGGTTGGGAACCTGTCCCTCCAGCAAGTTCCATTGATTGTGGTAATGAGGTTGAGGTCTCTGGTGCATGTGGCATGGATGGATTGGGATTTCTTTAGATGTAGCATATCTAACAGCACTGGGTCTGACATGCCTTTGTAGGTTAAGCAGAGATCACCTCTAAGTAGGCGATATGATACCCAGAAAAGCTGGAGGTTTTTTTTAGTCTTTCTGCATAGGGCAGGTGTTTGAGGCCAAGGATCCTTTTTGTGAGATATTTTTCTGGTCTTTCCAGTTGTTGCATGTCTAGTGACATACATGCCAAATGGGACATTGAACTCGATAATTGGTCTAATGATGGAAGAGTCGAGAGAGACAATGACCTCTTTCTACTTGGATGCAAAACCCTTTGAAATGTGTGCACAAATAAGATACATTTCAGACAACTGGTGAACAGTGGTCTGGATTTTTGTATGGTATGTAGATAAAGGCATGAAGAAATGATTATCCTACTACATGTAACAAAAAGGTTTCTAAAATGAATGCAGATGTTCTGCAATAAACTCACTTATGAGGTACTTATCAATGCTGTAGTCTTCCCATAGTGTAAAATATACAGAGATATAAGAACTGTTTTTTTCTCTATATGTATTCACCCTTATGATGGACAAACTAGCAAAAAAGGTTAAAAAAAAAAAAATTCTAACAAATAAAAAATACTTTTAAACTGAATAGGAAGAGCAACTGTTAAATGTAACTGAGAGGGTATAAAGGAAAGGAGTCATTTTTTAGACAAAACAACAGGCTAATGCTGCTTCTAAACAAAGAAATATAAAGAACCTGAAAACTAAGATTGTAATGAATCTCACAGAGGCTGTAGCAAAATTCATTTCTGTAACTGAGAAGTTTACCATGGAAAAGTGGATGAATATTCTTCTTATATTGCCTATTTTTTAGGAAGCTACCTGTTACCTCTAGTTGTAATGGTCTGTTTGAAATCCAAAGACAATCAATTACTTTCATAATTAAAAGACTCAGGTCAAATAATAAATTGGCAGAAACTCTTTACTTGTTAACTTTGGAGGGTGTGGATTCATACTTCTCCCCTACTTACTCTTTGGCATTCAGTATCTTCTAGTATATGGATTAATTTAGAAAAGATACAGCAACCCTGTGGATGATAATTAGATTCTAGTGCTTGGATTAACAATAGCGTTTAAGCTTCTAAGGTTATACACTAAGGAGGAAAAGTCTGTCAGCTTGTGGATCCAAACGTTGTTTACAGACTTTAATGACAAAGAAGGATTATGTCAGGACAATTTTAGCATCCTAGCTTGGGTTAACGTATGTGCACCCAAGTGGTCAGTGGTAGGTAGAGTAATAATGTTAACATTTGACACTGCAGTTTGCTGGACCTATGGAAAGCTGCTTGTTAATAAGAATGGATAGCTTTCTGCAGAAAATTTTCAGCATTAATGAAGATGCAGAGGCAGTACTAAATATCAATGGTGAGATGATATATTAAATTTATCAGAAATATTAAAGAAAGACACTGTAAATGGTGCACAATTGAATGACTGGCTACTAGTAATGAATACTGCAAAGAAACATGGGACAGAGGTTGGAGTTTTAGGAAAGGGAAACTGCTTTGGAATCAACAATTTTTCATGTATGATTTTTCACTTCATGGAAATAGTCTGGAGGTGGGACAAAAATTGAATATAATCGCTGACTGTATAATCGCTTACTATATATAAAAAAAAAAATACCTTTCCTGTAACTAGTGTAGTCCAAATTCAGATTTGCTGTATCCAGGACTGTATGTAAGCTTCTGAGCCCCACCAAGCTTTCTGTGTTGGAGGGAAGCCTTCTAGCTTATCAGTGGGAGTGGTAAGCACTAGGTAACCTATCTACCACATAAGGAGTGGTTCTGGCCCAGAAATTGTAGTTATTGGCCGTTTGGGTAGTTTTTCCATCTCTCTCAACTTTCTGATTTAAAAGCCCACATTTGCACTTGTTTCCTCCCTTTCCTGAAACTAGTTTAGTCCAGATACAGATTCTTAGTTTTTGCACTTGAATTTGCTTATTCGTGATCAACACTTGTTCAGAACTTGTAAGCATTAAATAACCTACTAATTACTACAGTACTCAACCTTCCTCATTACCTAAAGGAAAACAGTTTTGGTATTTACTTTCCTCACTTGCTTAGAGAAAAACAGCTCTTGTACTCGCTTTCCTCACTTATTTAGAGGAAAATATTTTTTTATTCAGGCATGTCCAAGGGTTAGCTCCCAGTGTTCTCTCCTGTCTATCTGATGAATCTGGGCATGTTGGGGCAATGTAGCAATTGCCTCATGTACACGGACAACCCTCTCCTCCTACCAACCAACACTACAACCTGTGAGAGATGCACTTATCTAGCCAAACTGGAGGTAAAGCTCTCTCCAATCAAGACTGAACTTGACAGTCAAGAGGAGAAGGTAATCACTTGCACCACACCACACTTATTACATAGTCTCACTAAATCCACACCACCAAAATCCACACAAAGAAACACAACAACATTCATGGAGGCTCTCAATAATAATCTGTCTAAGCAACAGAGACTTCCAAAGCAGAAATGCAAGCAACCTCCATCCCCCAACACAACCCAAATGACACATAGCCCACAGACTCAGTGTGCCACTCAACCATAGCCAATAAGGCAAAACAACATACTCAACACACTAGTCATAGGTGACTCTAAAGTCAAGCACACTGATGTCCCACTCACCAGGCTAAACAAGGAGAAGATTACTGTCAGCTGCTTGTCAGGTGCCAGGATCCGCCACATAACCCACGCACTCAGATCACTCCACAACAAGTACAAATATGACTCTGTCATTGTCCATGTTGGTGTGAATGACCTGAAATGTACCTCCCTGGACTACATGAAAAGAGACTTGGAAGAGCTCTCCGATCTTGTAGCCCAGGCAGGTATGACCATAGCCCTGAGCAGCATTCTGCCATCACCTAGAATGATGCCGCAGTACAAGGACAAAATGATTGACTTCAACAATTGGCTAAGCTTCTGGTGCCATTCTAAAGGGAACCAGTATCTGTCTGCCTGGGATGACATGGTCGACAGACCACGATGCTTTGCCAGAGATGGCCCGCACCTGTCACCCCTGGGATTCTAGATACTGGCTAAGGTTCTTGCCACCCATATAGTGCCTTTTTTAGGCAAGGTTCAAATGACAAATTCACCACCTTAACATGAACAGGCAAGCAAAAACTGAGGGTGACGCTACTTAATGCTAGAAGTCTAAATCTCAAAATGCACTCACTTGAGGCACTCCTTAAAATGGAGAACATTGATATCTATGCAGTGACTGAGACCTGGTTCAAGGCTCCAGAGAGCACCCCTGCACTACCAGGCTATAACTCATACCACACTTTTCGGCCATGTAACCTGGACCGGAACACCAAAGGCGGAGGTGTGTCCATATTCATTAAGGATATCCACACCTCCAGGCTAGTTGCTCAGCATAATGCAGCTGAGGTTATTCAAGTGCAACTAACTCTGGGCAAAACCACAATTCAAATTGTAGCTTGCTACAGATCCCCCACCATGCCCCAAGATTCCCACTCCTCTTTTCTTGATGTACTGGAAAATATTAGAGTTCAACCAAACGCCCTAATAATGGGTGATTTCAACTACCCCACCATTAACTGGGAAAACTACTCATGTACCAACTTCTTCGTTCAACGCTTTCTGAAATTCATAAACTCCAATGCCCTGGATCAACTTATCCACACCCCCACCAGGGGCAACAATATCCTAGATCTAGTCATTACCAACATGAGTGACTGGTGTTCCACACCTGAAGTCAATGCCTCATTGGTCCGATCCAACCATAAGCTAATTACCCTAGGTATCCACATCCTGCCCCCACCAACCATTAAGGAAACCATAGTAAAAAATTTCTCCAAAACCAACTTCATGCTTAAGACAGAAGTGAACATCATGACACCCATGCAGATGGACAATACAGTTACGACTACTGAATCCTACACAATTGCACTATATAAGCACTTACACGAGTGCATGGATCGTGCTATCCCAAAGAGAACCAAGACACTATCCTCCAAAAAAAGGAAGCCAATCTGGTGGTCCCCTGCCATAAACAAACTGTACAACAGAAGGAAGAAACTATTGCAAAAGAGAGTAAAATCCCATGAGTGGAGGAGCTCCTAGGTCAGCCTCAGTAAGAAGCTGCAATGCCTGATAAAATCCTCCAAAGCTAGTTATGAAAACAAAATTGCCACTGATTCTAAAGACAACCACAAAGCATTTTATAGCTATGTCAAGAATCTCAATGGCAACTGCTCGGAGTTACAGCACAATGGCACTAAATATACAGACCAAAATGATATTGTCAACATTCTGGCAGATAAGTTCAGTGCTAAATTTACCCCCCCTCTCACCCCCTAAAGAGCCCATCTCTATACTGGAAGAATGCAAAGTTCCTGTAATCACGGCTGCACAGGTAAAAACCACACTCTCCAAAACCAAGAACACAGCATCCATGGGACCAGACAACATCCCAAGCTGCGTTCTACATGAACTGTAGAATGAACTGGCACCCCACCTAAGTACCATGTTCAGTCATAGCCTCACTTCAGGCTTTGTGCCTGCTGAATGGCGCACAGCGACGGTTATCCCACTCCACAAGGGGGGAGCCACAATGGACCCAGGGAACTACCGCCCCATTAGCCTGAAGAGCCTGGTCTGGAAGGCCGTGGAACATATCATCATAGAACTTATAAACAAAGACATTGGTAATCTCCAATCTCTGCACCCCACCCACTTCGGGTTTGTAAAAGGCAGATCGTGTCTCCTAAACCTGATAGACTTCTTTGAAGCAGTCACCAAAGCCGTAGACAAGGGTAAGGTGGTTCACACAGCCTATCTAGATCTTGCCAAGGCTTTCAACACCATCCCCCACTCTGGAATTATAGATAAGCTCACTAAACTAGGTATAAATCCCTATGTCACAAGATGGGTTGCCAACTGGCTCACTGACAGAACCCACACTGTGAAAGTAGCAGATTCCAAATCCGACTTCAGACCAGTGACAAGTGGAGTACCACAGGGTTCAGTCCTGGGTCCTCTCTTGTTTGGTATCTACTTCTCTGAAGTACAGGCTAACACAGAAGGTCTTTGGCTAACAAAGTTCGCAGATGACTGCAAACTAAGAGCCATAATCGAAACTCCTAACACTGTGGACATCCTATAAAGGGCCTCATTGAGACAGATGCCTGGTGTCAAAGCCATGGCCTCAAGCTCAATGACAAAAAGTGCATTGTCATCTCCTTT